>NW_004525234.1:9376-10036 GCF_000260255.1 Octodon degus
GGTTATTAATGGGAGGTGTGCATCTTCTGGACATGGCCCAGCTCCTCCGCCCTGGAATCGGGTTGGACAGAACTGCTACAGTTTCCCGTCGTGTGCCGATTACCTCACGGGTCTTGCTTTACCTCAATTCTGTGAGGGCAAGATGCTGTAGGGAAGAACAGCTCACGGTCTGCGGTCAGCCACAGTGTGCCACAGATAGCGCCTGTGATTTCTTGAGTACGGAGGACATCCTGTGAATCTGTGGTGCTTCGTGGTGCGGCCTCAGAAGCACAGTGACAGACACTTAGTGCCACCCACTGCAGAGCTTTCAGGGGCAGAGCCAGAGCCTGCGGTGGCTTCTCTGCACTCTGTGCTCGTACCACATTGATTGCTGTCACGGCTCAGATCTGCGTGTGCCCCAAAGTCTCATGCGCTCGTAGCTGGAGGGATCGTGAAGGGTCTGGGTCATGGATGTGTGAGACGTGATCAGCCTACTGATGCGTCGAACGTAGCTCTGGGTGTGGACGATAGATTTACTGAAGAAACCAGACCCACCCTTGGTGAGGTGGCATCAACCAAGAGGCTTGCAGCATGGGAGGAATAAGAGGTGAAGGGAAGAAAAAGCTTGCTGTCTCCTGCTGCTGCACCGTGACCTGCTAGTCCTCCCCAGGCCGCTCTCCA
>NW_004525234.1:38499-39723 GCF_000260255.1 Octodon degus
TGATAACATACAACACTAGATGGAGAATTACAGATAAATCTTGCTTTGGGGTTCATTTGAGCTAAAAGTTTTAAAATCTTTTTAAAACAAGTCCTGGGAATCTAAATGGGTATTGTGAAACAGATGAGACACCTTTAAATGAAGAAGAAAAAATGTGTGTTTAAGAAGCAATGTTACTATCAAAAAATCTTTTGGTGTTTATTATTATATAGTATAGAAATTATTTGTAAACTAAATCCTGTGTAAGAGTACATATTGGTATTTTCACAGTAGAAAATGTGGGCTCAGTATTCAAAGAGAAGTTATCTCACTTTCCCTAGCAAGAGCATCCCATGGTGAAAAATGCAGGGTGCCCTCCCTGTCCTGCGGAGCAGGGCTCCTTGGGGCCACCTCTCTGGGTTTCTGGCGACACCATCCTGACAGCCACACCTCTTTGGACCAACAACATCATCTTGCTGTTTTAATTCACTGCCTGCAGCACGCTGATGTTTAGCTCTTCTCTAGTTGACAATTTGATTCAACTCAGAGATTCAATTGAAACTTTATTAACTTTACAAAAATGATGTCAGTTTCTATACATCGACTTTTTGCTTGTTGGATGTATCCAAAGCAGCCAAGTCCATCATTTAGTTGGTTAGGATTTCATAAATATTCATATCTTTAATGTATTAATCCATAGTATTAATCTACTCATCACTAGATTAATCTTAATTTGGCATTTTATAAAGTCACATAAAAGATCCTAAGCAATGTTGAAGTCTTTTAGGCCACCAGCGGAAAGGTTAGCATACTTAAAGGCACCCTCCTGTCTGACTCGCAGCCACCCCAAGGAGGCTGCAGGTCCCTCTCGACTCTGGTCTCTGCGTCAGCACAGTACAGTGGGCGAGACGAGGCTACTCACAGTACTAAGTGCTGCGTGCATCTGGAGCTCTTTACTGGCAAAGCTACATCGGCTGGCTGGAGGCAAACCCAGAGCTCTCGCAGTCAGCATCTCAGAGGCAGACATTTAACATCACAGTATAAAGGAAAAACAGGAAAAATAAGCTTACTATAGACGTTCTTTTAGAGTAATTAGTGGGAAGGATGAAGAGCTGAGAAACAGCAGCTTATCAAGATAACCAATCTAGTTTTTAATTGACTGAGAATAAAGTGAAGAATGATCAAGTATAAGTAGCTATAGTCTTTTTGCAATGAATAAAAACAAACACATATATCTCTCACTCA
>NW_004525234.1:40405-42024 GCF_000260255.1 Octodon degus
TCAGTTGCCAGCAAGGCCTTAGCAGTGCATATATTCATAACTTCTGATCTTTCCCCAAAGTATAAGGTGACTGAATGGAATTCAAAACTTCAGATGTCTAAATCTGAAGTGGAGAAATGAAAGAGAATCCATTAATTTCATTACCCATTCAAGACAAATAGGAGGGACTGGGGAGATGGCACAGTATAATGAGCGCTTCTCTGACAAGTGCAAGGGCCTGAGTTCAATCCCCAGTTCCAGTAAAAAAAAAAATGACAAATAGGAAAGCCTGAGAAGACTGCCCATGGTAGACTGCAATGACTTTCCCACTGCTTCACCCTCTCTATAACTCATGCCCTTCCATGGAACATTTTAACTTCCCCACTCTGACACTTGGTGCTATGGTTTGTGTCTAGTTGTCCCCGCAAAGCCTCATGTAGTCATGGGGCAGCTTCTAGAGTTTATGATTAATTCATGATCCAGAGGCCGTCGCGGTCCTCCTCCGAGCGCGCAAGAGAGGAGAGAGTGTCAGCGTGGGCCGCCCGAGGCCAGAGCCGCTGCGGCTGCTTCCCGCATGATCTTGGCCTGTCGGTGGCCGGGGCCGGGGCCGGCAGGGACGAGGGCTGTACTCCGAAGACCTGGAAAGGCAGAAACGGGGGCTGGGTGAGGAGGGCTGGCTGTCCACACCCCCCCCCGGCCTCGCAGCCGGCCTGGGCAAGCAGAAGGCACCCGCTCCAGCAGGAGTCCCGACTCCGAGGGGCCAGACACGGGCACCAGCGCTCACCCCAGATCTTCATCTTCCACGTCCTTGACGTCGCTATGAAGCACTTTCGCTCCCGGAGCTACTGCAGGACATGCCCGAGCAATGGGTGGGTCAGCTGTGCACAGAGTTGCTTGTTATTTACAGGCTCCCTAAGAAGGTTTGCGTTCATGGAAAGGATGTTGTTCTGTACAGGTCTCCATGTTGCACTTCAGCTCCTTACAGAGAGGAGGTAAAGAAAACGCTTGTTCTCCGGGTCACAAAACACTGTCTGGTGTTAGGCGCCGAGACCATAGTGTTGAGTGAAATAAACGCCATACCTACCACATGGTTTCTTTTATATGAGAAATCTCCAACATGAATAGCAAAATAAAAGATAGAGAGCAGGAACTAGGAAACAGATCATTCTCCTAAGACGGAGAGATGGAGAGAATGAGGGGCGGGTCAGAAGAGAATGAACAAGAATCACGAGGTGGCACAGCTCCCAAAGGACGGCTTGGCACATGCTGCACGTGTGCTAATAAGACTCTGAAAACCACAATATCTGCATTGGATACACATTCTGTTTGTTCTTCACTGTCTCTGAGCCACGCCATTTGCCACCCCGTGCCTCAACTGCCCTTTCTATAAAATGGGAGGGTAGCAGTCTCAGGATGTTTCTGAAGTGCCCAGGCTTGGCTTGAATTTGCAAACCCCCTTCCCTCAGCCTCTCAGATCATTGCCTGGTTCTGTAGAACTTTTAAAACCTATACCATTAGTCAGAAATATGCCCTCAGAGGAGGGGCATCACAGGTTCAAGACCAGCGTGCACTACCAAGTGAGCTCAAGGCCAGCTTGACCAGCATAGTGAAACTCTGTCTCAAGTGCATAAGTGTGCATG
>NW_004525234.1:49435-54037 GCF_000260255.1 Octodon degus
TCCTCACACCTTTCTGTTTTCTCTGACTCCTCTGCTCCTATGACTGCTCTGAGATGTTGCTCTACCCCCCTTCTGGCGTAGCTTTCTCTAAGCTGCAAACATGAGAATCTGCTGCTGCCTCCCTTATGTGGTTTGAGGCCATTGCTAGGGCTTGGTGCTCAGGGCAGATTGCGCATTTGCTAGTCACTGCCCTGGACCCACATGGCTTCACGTCCACCCCTGAAGTGACTGGTGTGCTTCTTAAGGGGCAAGAATGAATGTGCCTTTGCGTCCCCAGTGGCTTGAGGGACACTGCATGAGTTCTGATGAATACTCCTTGAGGGAAGAAGTGGCTCATGGCAGGCCAGGACACGCTGCAGGTGCATGCCTCAGGCACAGGAGCTGCCAGCTCTCACTCACGCACACTCAGGGCCTCTGAGCACTGAGGTGGGAAGGTCATGCAGATGCTGCAGATGAGCCAGAGAACGGATGAGTGCCGAGACAGACCTGACCTGTGGGCAATGCGGGTCATGCGTCGGCTTGTTTACGTGGCCTTTTATGCCAACTCTAAATCTTACCCAAAATATTTAAAGGTGAAAGGTGATTAACCCTCTACATCTTGCCTTAATCTGGTCTAATCTAAGTCCCAGGTTCCTGTCTCCTAAAGTGCCCTCTTCCCAGTAAACACCAGTCACTCCCTCTGTGGCACTGGAGCAGCCAGCTGTGCTTTTTGGAGGAGTGTCCCAGGATTGAGGGGGAGCAGTGGCCAGGGTGGAGGAAGAGAAGCCTGGCTTCCTTAGCGGCACAGGCTGCTACCAGCAAAGGGCTGAGTCACACCTGGTAAGCAGGACCCTCGCGATGGCCAAGGCTCATACAGCACAGTTGTGCATGTGTGCAAAGTTAGCGGAATTAGAAAACATAAAAGCAAATTTTGATAGGAATTTTAAAGTACGAGTTCTGGGCTGGGGACAATAGAGATCATATAAAGACAAATTTATAAGTTTGAATAGTGGAATTCTAATAAAGTTCAGAGAGGCAGGTATCAATCTGAAACCTTAAAAGTATTGGCATTGTCTGCCTTGACAAGCAGCCTCGAGGGCCCATCGCAGAGAGCAGCGTGTCCTGGCTGCTTCGTGCGCAACTGGTTTCTCATGCGCTTGTAACTTTACAACGTTTCAGTGACCGGACACGCATACTATTGGTGGCAAATCTTTTCAACAATGCCACGGTGGGGCAGCAGGACTCAGGCACTGTAGTGTTTCAGCTTAACCTGGGTCTTGCCATTCTGTTTTAGGCAGCTTCGTAATGTATATCTCAGTTTTGCCATGTCACAAGCAGGCTGTCTGGTCAGATAATTGCTAAGATACCTCAGCCATGAAAATGTGTAGGATTTGAAAATTAACCTATCTCACTTAAGCGTATTTACAAATCAACTTTCTAAACTACAAAATAGGAGATGGCCATGAGCATTTGCTTGGTTGAGTCATACAGCTGCTACGAAGATCTTTTTAGAAATGCAAGTGCTGACATATGAAAGGTGTTGAGGAGAACAATTGTTGAATGAAATTCCAAGTACAGGCGGCTCTACTGTTTCATCCCTAAGACGGGTTAGTTAAAAAGTAATCCTTGAAAGAGAACATATCTCCTAGGGACTCCTCTGTGTCACTTGAACAATTACATGGTGACTGCTGACTTCTGAAGGAGGAGAGAAGTGCTAAGTCATACTCAGGCCTTCTTACTGTTAAACATGTGCTATTCTATTCTTTGGAAGTCGCTAGGTACATGTAAGTCAGGGTCTCTCCACGATGGGCTAAAGGTCAGGTTTGCTCCATGAGTTTCAGTTTCTGTATTGACTGAACCGGTCGCAGCGAGCGCCGCCTTACCGTTTTTCTCCTCCAGGGGCTGTCGTGGCGGTGTGCTGTCATGGCGGTGTGCTGTCATGGCAGGGTGCTGTCGTGGCGGTGTGCTGTCGTGGCGGTGTGCTGTCGTGGCGTGGGCTGTCGTGGCGGTGTGCTGTTGTGGAAGTGTGCATGGTGCACTTTGTTTCATGTTGGAGCAGCAACTCTGCACACGTTGTTCTCTAGGACGCAACTTACAATGGCTGCTTTCATGTGCATTCAGACCGATAGATCTGTTTCCCCACATATTAGGTTCTTTACTGCAATAGCTGAGAGTCAGTCCCTACTGTCGCAGGATAGGTCTGGGCATAACCCCAGCCACTGGGCCACGCATTCTCTGGCTAAATATTGATTTATTTTACAAATGTGACTGCCCATAATTTTTTTCTCAGTCTTATGCAGAGTAGAGTATAGTATGAGTTCCTAGTTTTAAAATCAGTGCAAAAAAAAGTCTTTGGTTCTCTAAAAGGATTTTTTATTTTTAAATCCCACTGTAACTTGTCACTATGACCTGTAAGTAGTACAGCTATTCTACATGTAGAAGGAAAGTAAAAGCAGTGGTGACTAGAGACAAATACGCGAGTCTTCTCCTGTCTTCCCAGTCAACTTGAACAGAAATATTCATGCTTTTGAGCTGGCTAAATGCCTTGCCCTGTTCGCAGTTTAAGATCATAACTGAACATGTCATTCAGCACTGTATATATGAGAAGTAATACTATCTTCTATCTTTCACAAGTTAAGTGGCAGTGCCAAAGAGCCACCAGTCAACTAATGTATTGTTCCTGAGGACATGATATACTTGTGGTTCACGATACACTTGTGGTTCTTATGAGCCCTCTCTGACTCCCAGTGCTGGAAAGCAGAAGAAAATACTTGCAGCATTTATAAAGCTGAGTTTTAGTTTTCAGTAATACGTAAGCATTTTGAGTCTGTCACCTTTATGTTTTCAGTAAGCAGAGTTCCTTTTCCTTCAGCAACATTGAGTATGGAATGGAGGAGCACTATTCTGTACAGAGTATTCACCACGCTCAGTAGAAAAGGGCAGTAGGTTCAAGTCTGCAGTAGGCTCTACTTCTAATGTGTTTCAGGCATATATTAAAATGGATCTGAGCTACAGACAATATTGAGATTGCTGAGACGCACCGCAGGCATCTTTTGGGGATGAGGAAGGTGCTAAATCAGGGTTTACTACCCACTTGCCTCTTGCCCAGCTGTTGGAGGTGCTGGGCCTCCAAAATCAATTTCACACATGGCTGCTATCAGTGTTCCTCAGGCTATTAAGGTGAAAGCACCTTTTCTTCTTTTTATTAAAGCTGAGCTCACTGTTATCTCCCAGCCCCCACTCCATGCTTCCCACCATTCCTTGCACTCCGCTGAGTCCTGCTGCTTCGCTTTCCCTGCAGAGCTTACCGAGAAGTGAATCCATGACCCTGTGCCCATGTCTTGGCGTCCCCAGTTCCTTAGTGCCCCACAGCCCCGCTCCTTCCTGCGCAGTGCCTTCCTGAGGTGGCTTCCCTGACATTCCCCGAGGCCCTGTAATGCCCTGCATCCTACCACCCGCCTGCGTCTTGCTGAGCCACTTGTACTGAGCCCCACAGGGCTTCCCGTGGCCCTGCTGTCCTATGGCCCGCTCTCCTGTGGCCTGCTCTCCTGTGGCCCCCGCTCCCTCTTCTCATGTCCCTGGCTCCTCCCTATGGGTGCTTTGCACGTCTGTACCTCCTTCAGGCTCCGGCCTACCCCAGCTCCAGATCTGTGTCAGTGCTTCAAGCTCAATGTTCCCGCAACCAGCCTCCGTCTCTGGAGCTTCCTTCTGGTAGCAGCTCTGCTTGGCCACGACTGGGGGCACAGCAACACGCTGCAGAGCACTCCTGCTCCTTCCACCTTTGCCTTCCTCCACACCCACAACAGGATCTATGTGCACGTGCGCACACACATGCACACATGTATGTGGACACACATGCATAGATACATGCACTTGCACAAACACACCTATGTGGAAACACACTCCCGCACACACGTACTCACACCCACCCACCCGCCTGTATTGACCACCCCATAGTCCCTTCTGCAGGGCACCTCCCTTCTGCTCCTTTTCTTCCGTTCCTTCACTAGTGCCCCGAGATGGGCTCTTGCCATTGTCACCAACGTGTTGGATGCCTGGCCTTCACGCCTGCCTCCAGCCTGGACAAGTCAGGTCCTGCGAGTGAGGGCCTCCTGTGCGCCTGGATATAGTCACGAGGCAGCCATGGGAGGGACTACATGGGTGCTTGTGTCAAGGCGTGGGTGCCGGTGGGGCAAGAGGGCCTTCAGAAGCTGGCAGCCGGTGCCACTGAACCTGGTGCCACTGAAGCCAGCACCAAGGGCGTGACATGATTGGGGCTCGTGGCTGTTCAAAGGTTTCCATGTAATCACTTGAGCCTTATATAGTTCCATGAGGCATTCTAGGACACAAAGGGCAAGAGATGACATCTGTATCTTGTACTATGAATAACTACTACAGAGACAACAATATGTAATGTATTAATTATTATAACTGTCCTAGTAACCTGTTTTGAAACTGTCTCATTGCTATTTCTTTTTTTCCATATTTTTATTGAGAAACAAATAGTAACGAGACAGTTTCAAACCAAATTGGTAGGACAGCTTCAATAATTACCACATTGCATACATTCTCCCTAGTGGTTAATTGCTGTACAAGATGCGGACATGATATCCTATTTACAGA
>NW_004525235.1:0-19183 GCF_000260255.1 Octodon degus
AAAACTTTGAAAAGAAAAAAAAAGCTCCCTACTGTAATTCTACATATTTGGGAGGCTGAGGCAGGATGACTACCTAGTTCAAAAAACAAAAGGAGAAAGGAAGGGACAGAGAGAAGCGAGAGAGCACTTTTGATTTAGTCGCATGTAAATGCCAATTTTGTAAGGATGGTTGGTCTACCTGCCCCAAGAAAGGTGGTCCGTGCCTCAGTTCTAAAAGGAAGAGCTCAGGTTCTGCCCCTCGGTTCAGCACTATACTCCTGTTGCTCTGTTCCGTAAGGAAACCCTGCATTTCTTGCGTGAAGTCAAGGGAAGCCTGGAAGCCCAGCAGGTGCAGGCAGCAAGTGGAGCTGGGCGTGCACCGGTTGAGGTCTATGGAAGCCCAGCACAGACCAATCAAAGAATCATTTGCATGGAACTCATCCATTCTATGCAGGAATGAAGTCCTTGGGTAGTTGAGGACTACAGTCCTCAATGTAGTTGAGGACTGCAGGGATATTCACCTTACAATCATTCCCCTTTCTGCCACACCAGGCTGTGCCCTTGCCCTGGAAGGTGAGTGGCTGCCACTTAGAGGACTGACGGGGATCTGGTGGTGGAAATGGGGCTTGGAGGAGCAGATTTCAAGGAGACTCTGCGAGGTGGTGACCATTTGCAGTGGATGTATTTTCTGGTGGTAGTCACAAACCTTGTGAGGCTAAATGCCATTCATCAATAACTTCTTTTGAAACCATTTATAGTCTCAAAACCTGAACTACATCTTTTACAGATAACTTCCTTGCAGAATATTTCTTCATGGATCTACAATTCTGATCCATGTTTGCTTTGAGATTGCTAGGGAGGGGGATGAACGAGTGCAGCCTGGGAGCTGTTTGGAGTGGTGAGCCTACTCCCAGGGTACCGAAGTGATGGGTGACTGACACCCTGCAAGGGATGCTGCTGCTGGGAGTGCCCTTAGCACCTGGATTACGGGGATTTCTTCTGTAGAAAGCACTGAGGTGACCTCTGTGTGAAGGAAGTTGACGTTATTAGCCCTCGGGACATTTGCAAATTTTCAGACTTTTGGGTCACAGTGAATGTCACATTGCAAAAGGGCTAACTGTGTCTCCTTTGACCACAGTGGGAGAACCTGAGTCTGTGAATGGGGGAACATGTGCCAGTGTGAGGCTGTACTGGTGCTGAAAGGAGGCACAGGATGAAATACTGGGAACATTTCCTGATACATTTGCATGAAGGGCCGGGTTGCACAGAAAAGGTAGCAGAAGCGCCAAGCACAGCAGTGCCCAGGGCATAACATGCGTAAAGAATCTGAGCCCTCTGCTGCCCGTGATGCCTCAAGAAGGAAGCAATAAGCGCTGAGGGGTCTGGAAGCAGGAGTTCCCAAAACCTGGGCAATAGCACCTATGAGCAAGCACTGCACATTGCTGTCCCCCATATTCCAAATAAACATAGGTGAGGATCAGTTTGCAGCGCACTGTGAAAAGTCAGACAAAGGAAGGGGTTCACATCTGAGAAAGTAAAGCTCAGCGCTCTGCTCCCCAGGTGCTTCAAACTCCATCCTTACTTGCAGCATTTCGTATACAGACAGCTTCATGTGCTCATCATAAAAACGTCTGTTGTGCACACATTAGAAGAATGGAAGACTAAGGCCAAATGATCATAGGCATTTTTTGTCAATTTTTCATTTATATGATTTTGAATACTAAAAACCAAAAAGAAATAGCAGGAACAAAGACAGAAACAGGGTAATATACTACATTACATATATCACAGATTTTCAAAACATGAATAGCAATTGACAGTGATTGTTGTATTACTCTTTTTATCAACAAATCTATTCCTCTGAGTAACAAGTATAGCTGTGCAATTTTGGACAGGCAATTAAATATTAATGCTTGTTTGCACTAAACCTTATTTTTTCTTGTCCTCTGTTATTTTTTTAAAATGAGTTTTAATGAGACTGTAATAATGATTGATAAGACATTAGAAACATTACACACTTAGAAGACCAAGGTGAGAGTGTGCAACCATGGTTTAGTAATACACACTACGGTTGCGGAGATCACAGATAGCAGCTTAACGAGTGAGTCAAAATGAAAATTCTAACCATTAATTTCTATCTTCAAAAATACTGATGAAATTACTAATACAATCATCTTGGCCATCTGGTATATGTACTTGAATGATTTCTCCTCCCTCTTTTCCTACCTTTTCTCTTTTCACTCAGCTTTTTTGTTTCACCCTTATGTTCAGTTTTTCTGTAATACTATATCTATCATACCTTTCAGGTTTTAGTTATTCACTCAGGTTCTTATACTAGGGAGACAGTACAATATTCACACATGTGGGTCAGACTTATTTTGCCTATGAGAATAGCCTCTAGTTGCATCACCTACTGATAAAGGCTTCGAGTTTGTATTTCTTTACAGCTGAGTAATACACAATTGCATAAAAATACTACATCTTTTTCATCCATTTCTCAGGTGATAGGTATTTAGGTTTTTTCCAAGGTTTGGCTATCACAAATTGGGCTGCTAAAAACATAGGTGCAAATATATCACTATCATATGAGGCTTTCAGTTCTTTTGGGAAGTTCCCAGTAGGTGGATAGCTGGATTGAGGGGATTTCCAGACCTAGTTTTTTAAGGAGTCTCCACACTGATTTCCACAATGGTTGCACCGTCTACACTCCCACCAGCAGTGGAGAAGGGTTCCTTTTCCCCCACGTCCAACCAACCGTTTGTTATTAGTTAATACCTTTCTGGTAGGCATTCTTCCTGGGGTATGATGGTATCTCATTGTTGTTTTTATTGGTATTTCTCAAATGGCCAGTGATGTGGAGCATTTTTGCATGTATTTACTTGCCACTTGTATTTCATTCTCTGGGAAGTGTGTATTCATCTCAGATACCCATTTTGGATTGTCTCTTAACATTTTGTCAGCCTAATTTATTTTAGTTCTTTATATATTCCAGATAGAATACCTGTGTCTGAGTGATTCATGGATAAGATTTTTCCATTTGTTGAGTTGTCTTTTCACTCTGTTGGAGATCTCTTTTGACATGCAGAAACTTCTCAATAATGCGAGATCCCAGTGTTGATTGTTTGAAGTACTTCCCATGCAGTTTGGTTTTTGTTCACGAACTCTCTCCCTATCCCCAATATCTTCAAGACTTCCACCTAATGTCTCTTCCAGTAGATGCTTCTGTTTTAATGTTTAGATTTTTAATCCATTTTCACTTTAGTTTAATGCATGGTGATAGACCCAGGTCTAGTTTTAGCTTTCGGCATGTGGAGAGCCACTTTTTCCAGCACCATTCATTAAGGAGGCTGTCTTTCTTGTAGATAAAATGTTTGGCTGCTTTGTCAAGGATAAGATGTGTCAGTCTGAATGTAGTTGCATCTGCTTCTTCCAGTCTGTTTCATTGATCCTCGGGTCTGTTTCTTTGCCAGTACCATGCTGAGTTTTTCACAGTAGCTTTGAAATATAATTTCAAGTGAGGGATTGTGATGCCTCTTGCCTCGTTTTGGTTACGCAGGATTGCCTTTGCTATTCTAGGTCTTTTCTGGTTCCAAATAAGTTTTTGAAAAGTTTCCTCAAGCACTGTAAGGTACTTTGATGGTATCTCAGAAAGGATTGCATTAAATCTGTATTGCAACTTTGGGAGTCTGGCTATTTTCACAATGTTGGTTCATCTTATCCAGGAGAACGGAATCATTTTTCCATTGTTTGAAATGCTCTGTAATACATTCTTTCAGAGTTTTGTAATTTTCATTGTATGGATATTTTGCTTCTTTTCTTAGATTAATTCCTATGAGTTTCTTTTTGGGGGGGGGATGTTGTTTTGAAATTGTATTGTTCCTATACTTTACTTCTCAGTGTGTTTGTTATCAGTGTAGAGAAAATACTATAAATTTTTGGGTGTTGACTTTGTTTCCAGTTATGCTACTGTAATTTTCTTTACCAATTCAAGTAGGTTCTTGGTGGAGATTTTTGGGTCTTCCAAGTGGAGAAACAAGTCATCTGCAAATAATGATAGTTTGAACTCTTTGCCTATTCTTATTCCTTTTGTTTCTCTCTCTTTTCTAATGATTCCAGCACTGCTTTGAATATGTGCTGTGATAGAGGGCATTCTTGTCTTGCACTGGATTTGAGAGTAAAAGCTTTAAGTTTTTCTCCATTTAGAATTACATTGGTCGTTGGATTGTTGTAGATGGCTTTTATCATATTGAGGTAGAAGCCATCTATTCCAGTTTTCTGTGGGGCTTTGATCATGCATGAGTCTTGGACTTTGTCAAAAGACTTTGCTGCATCTATTGAGATGATCATGTGGTTTTTGGTTTTGGCTCCATTGATAAAGTATATTGCATTTAAAGATTTGCATATGTTGAACCTTCTAGCACCCTGTGAATGAATATTACCTTGGTGTGGTGTATATCTCTCATTATTTGCTACATTCTACATGTGAATACTTCATGGAGGATTTTTGCAGCTACGTTCATGAAGGACATTGGTCTGTTCGCTTTTTTGGTTGTATCCTTTTCTGGATTTGGTATCAGTATAATACTTGCCTCATGAACAATTTTGGGAGTATTGCTCCTTTTTCGATTTCATTGAAGAGTTTGGGCAGTATTGGGATTAACTCTGCTCTAAATTTCTTGTAGAGTTCAGCAGTGAATCTATGAGGAACCACATTTTGTTTTGTTGATAAGTTTTTCATTACATTTTCAATTTCATTGAGTGATATGGGGTTTATTCAGAATTTTTATGTATTCTTGATTCATTTTTAGTAATTTATACCTATCTAGAAATTTGTTCATTTCTTCTGTGCTTTCAATTCTGCGAGAGCAAACATTTTTAATGTAGGTATTGGTCAATTTCTGAGTTCCCACAGGGTCTGTAAAAATTTTGCCCTTTACATTCCTGATTGTTTGAATTTGTGATTTTTCCTTCCTCTTTTTGATGAGGTAAGACAGGGGTTTATCAATTTCATTTAATCTTTAAATAATAAATAAATAATGTATTTATTTTTTATTTAATGTTTCAAAGAATGAGCCACTTAAAGATATACTCATAAGTGAAATAAATCAGAGCCACATGTGTAAATATCGTATAGTCTCCCTAGTATAAGAACTCAAAAGAAGAAATACAAATAGAAAGGTATAACACAATTAAAAGGAAAGCGAGAACTTGAGGATTAGACAACAAAGAGAGGGCAAGGAGAAAAGCTAGGAAACATGACAGGGGCAAAGCCACGCATTTATATGTACAAGATGGGTAAGGCAACGATCCTGAGAATCTCCAGCATGTGTTTGAAACTAACAGTTAATTGGTAGGATTCTTACCCTGACTACCTATATATACTGATACCTGTGAAGTAAGCAACTGCACTGAAGACAGCAATACGTAATGGTAGGGTCAAGCTTGGAGTGCCTGTCATTCTGGTCTTCTAAATATGTACTGCTCATCATGACGTACCGATTAGTGCCACAGTGTCTCTCAAGTAAATGTTTGTTTTAAAAAAAAGGGTAGGGCTGGAGGGATGGCTTGGTGGTCTGGGGCACCTACTTGGAGCAGGCTTGGCAAAGCATCAGGGACTACGGTTCGGTCCCCCAGCACCACATGCCGGCCGGCCCCGCCCCCTGGTGGGCTGGGCTGGCCACACACACACACCACTCTCTCTCTCTCTCTCTCTCTCTCTCTCTCTCTCTCAAATAAATAAAAAAAATTTAAAAAAAATAAAAAAAGGGTAATAAATGAAAACAAGACACAAGAAAAAAATTTCACAGGACTATCCTGCAATATGGCTATATATGGTTAGATTTCTAAATTTCTGTGTAAAAATATGTAACTGTTTATTCCTATGTTTTATATTTTAAAATTTTTTGTTGTATTGAGAAACAAATATCAATGAGACACTTGCCAAGCTGATTAATAGGACATTTTCTTTTTTGTCATAATTTTATTGAGACATAAATAGCAATGAGACAGTTTCAACTCAAATTGGTAGAACAGTTCCAATAATTAACACATTGCCTACTGCCTTCCTAGTGGTTACTTGTTGTAGAAGATGCAGACAGGATATGCTATTTACAAACACTATTAAAACAAATCCCAAATCCCTCTATTCCTTAAATTAAGAGCATGTAGCTATATATCTATCCTCACCATCTCAAATACACATATACAAAATGGTCATTCAGCTATATCCCCTTTTTTTGTTTAGTTCCATCATTTAAATATTATAGGTGTGTGAACTCAGCAAAATATTCCAGAATAGTCCAGTAGTCCATAATAATATTGGGTCTTCTGCTTGACTGGCAATGCCAGAAGTTGTTGACCTGAGTCCCCTACAGCTCAGCATAACAACATGGCTTTATTTCTTGTACTTTGTTTTTATACTTTTCTGCTGGGTGGTTAAGACCAAGATAAAGCAAGACCTATATAACAAGAAACGTAACTTTTGTATCTGATAAGGTCAGTCAAGTCCCCTCAAGATTTATCCAATAACCGTGTACGGCACTTTGTAGATCCTATTCCTATTTTTAAAATATTTTTTGATGTTTTTTCCTTCATAGTCTGGAGAGATTTAAAGTTTAACATGTCAATGCTTGATGGATAAAACCTGTTCCATGTTATGTCTAAGATGCAAGATATTCAGACCGATAGTGAGGTTAAGCTCAAGTGCCTATATTGTAGGGTAATAATAATAAGCTTCTCTTCTGGAGGGTTAACAACCTATGTGTGCAGACCAAAGATTAGCGAAAAAGATGGACTTTAAGGACAGCCAACATTTTCGCCCTAGCCTTTCAAGGTCAGTGAAGACTCAGGACACAGAAGATCCTATACTCTAACATCATGTAACTCAGCTGTGTCCAAAATTTTCTGATCAAGGAGATTATGGGGCCAAAGAGGAAAGTGACTGAAGATGCAGAGTGTGCCTAAGGAGAGTCACGTCCAGAGGAAACATTCTCTCAGGCTCTCACAGAGAGCAAATTGGTCAAGCAATGGCCGTGACTCATCCACATGGCTGACACTGACAAAGGATCTACAAAGTGCGGTACACGGTTTCAGGGTAAATCCTGAGGGCATTTGACTGACCTTATCAGATTGAAAAGTTACATTTCTTGGTATATAGATCTTGCTTTATCTTGGTCTTAACCATCCAGCAGAAAAGTATAAAAACAAAGTATAAAAAGTAAAGCCATATTAATATGCTCATCTGTAAAAGGCTCAAGTCAACAACTTCTGACATTGCCAGTCTTATGGAAAACCCACTACTGTTATGGACTATGGGACTATAATGGAATATTTTACTGAGTTCACGCACCTACAATATTTAAATGACAACAGAGCACCCTTCTCTGACAAAAGTAAACAAAATAGGGTGATACGAATGAACGACTATTTTGTATCTGTATATTCAAAGGAGTTCAGATAGATATACAACTGCCTTCTCTTGGTTCGATGAACAGAGGGATTTGTTCTAATAGTTTCTGTGGACAGGATGTCATGTCTGCATCTTGTACAACAAATAACCACTGAGAAAACAATGTGCACTGTATTAATTATTGAAACTGTGCAAGTAATCAGTTTTGAAGCTGTCTCATTACTATTTGTTTCTCAATAAAATTATTTAAAACAAATAAATACATAAATGCAAAAAAAACAAAGAATGAGCTTTTTGATTCATTAGTTCTTTGTATTGTTTTCTTTTTCTCAATTGCGTTAATTTCTGCTCTAATCTTTGTGATTTCCTCCCATCTTTGGGCTTGGTTTGCTCTTCTTTTTCTATACGCTTGTGGTGCAGAATTAGGGTACTTATTCGTTCTCTTTCTGTTTTCCCTGATGTGTAAGTTCTCCTGGTTCTGGAGAGTTCCTGACCACAAACAGGCAGACCTCAGCTAAGAAACTGATTTCTCTAGGTCAGTGCCACGCGAACAGAGCCATGCTGAGCCTGGACTGGGCACCCTAGTAATAGAAGCTGCCACTTCTGGCAAGGAGCAGTGAGGTCCTGTTTCATGTGCAGCGTAAGGGTGACCTGCAGCAGCACAGGAAGAAGAGCCAAGTCATGGTGGCCATGAAGCTGGGAGGTGACAGGAAAGGGGAAGCTGATGTCGGGGAGCTGGGACCCGAACTGCAGCAGCTGCGTCCTGCACAAGTCCTCATGCTGGTTGTCTCACCTCAGCCTACTCGGAGACCACCTTGAATCTAGTACAGCCTCATGCAATCGCAGCTACAGGAACTGAAAATGCTTTCCAAGAAACCTCTTACTTTTGAATTGCTGATAAGTTCAGGGGCTCTCCCTGGGCATGCCTGACCTCAGGTGGTCAGGCTCTTTTCTCGGTCATTCCCTTCTCTCCTTGTCAGCCCTGAGAGTGTTTACCCAGCCCTGTCCCAGCCCTGCCCTGCCTAGTCCTGTGCTTTCCTACCTTGCCCTGCCCTGCCCTGGTCCTGCAGTGCACTTTCCTGCCTCTGACCCAGCTCCTACCCCTGTCCCTATTCCTGCTCTGTCCTGCTCTGCTCTGCTCTACTCTTCTACCTGTCTGGGCCATTGCCTCTTGCTCCATCCCTGCTCTGCCTTGTCCCTGCCCTGCTTCTGCCTTTTCCCCTAATTTTGCCCCTAATGGAGAGGTAATATTTTGGGACTAAGATCCATATTGTCATGTCCTAGATTCAAAAACGCATTTCCAAGCAGGCTGCTAACAACTCGTGCCTTGCTTTCCAATCATGACAGATGCACAGAAATGGAAAATTTCTGATCTGACCCACCTCTGAGCTGCCTGCTTCAGCAGAGTGAGGCTTGGTTGTGCTCTTGTCCAGCAGATATGCACAAGGCTCTCTGTCTTCTCATACTGAAGCACGTGACCACTGGCCCTGCATGCTCCATCAACCCAGGCCAGGATGAATACCACTGTTTGCATTCACTCAAGCACTTGGACACTTTGCAGTTGTCAGGGGTGACTGATAAGTTACAATAAGGCCAAGACATACTTGCTACTTGTCCTTTCGCTATAGTGCCCAATCCAGAGCATTGACTGTTTTCTCTCCTCAGGAAGGATCTTGGAAGACGACTGCATGTGACTGAAACTAAAGTACTGGTCCGTACATCTGGAAAACATACTTGCTATTGCACTAATTCTAAAACACACTTCTGGACGCAGAGGCTTTGTGCTAGGCAAGTTTAAGTGGGCATATTTTTGTTGTCTTTTCCTTTTTCTTGGCCGACATGCCCCACTTTGCATGGGCGATGAAAAACTATGTATCCAAGATGGGCATGTGAAGTTACATATATGTGTAATGTATGGGTATGTCTTCATTATGTAAAGTTCAACTTTCTCTTTCTTTTAGGGTGGCTATGTTTTAAAAGGAAGCTCTGCCTGTAGTCCTGTTGGGACTGCAGAAGAAGTCAAGTTGATGTAAGGAAGCTCAGGATTGTAGTGGCTTTCAGTGGTCCTCACCAATTTAAAAGTACATAAAAGCAGTTAGGTAAACCAATATTTGTCAATGTGGGATGACAGGAAATAACTCAAAGAATACAGTAGATGGCAAATAAATTTGTCTCTCCTTTAGGTGACAGTGAGGTGGGGAGACACCATGGAGGTCTAGTGTGTGATCCTCTATCTCTGCTCTGTACATCTGGGAAAACACTACAGACTGGCTCAGTCCTCAGTTTCTACTTTTGATATCCTGTCTGTGTCCACCCAACCACATGCCCAAAAGAGTAAGAATCAGGCTACCACAGGAGATGGAAGAGCTGGGTTGGGCAGCTAGTGTAAAGAATGAGAGAATAAAAGGGTGGTGTGCAGTGAGTCTGTTTTGTCCAAGAGAAGTGCAGAGGATCCAGGGGTGGTTGTCCTCTGCTAGAGTCTGAGCACTCTGCAGGCAGAGGCAGGAGGATCACTGTGATCCTCACTCCAGCCTGAGCTACATCGTGAGACCTGGTCAAATGCATGCACGTAATCATGAAATGGTGAGCAACAGTTACCGATAGTGGTGGGCATCATGCAGGTAGCTCAGAGGATTACAGGAGACCTGCATGAGTTCAGTTAGCACAGGTAGAGACACTGTGAATTGTAGGGTGTGGCTCAGAAAATCAGCAAGAGCTCATCATTCACATTGCTGCTGAGGGTAAGCCAGACAGCAGTGGGGAAAACAGGCTCAGGATCTGGGGATGGGGTCCAGGACAGCAATCCCAGACAGCATGGCACTGAGCCCTGGCATCCTAGTGCCTCTGACCAGGCTCCACCCAAGATGTCTCAACTGGCAGATGGGGGAGGAAGTGAGCAGCAATTTCTCAAGTTGCGAATCAAAGCACAGGAACAGAGGATCCCAGGTATGGGAGGTGCTTTCTCCCTTTTCTGGATGTGGACATCTGTTATGGGAAACCTTGGGGCCAGGGGCCAGAGCAAACCAATGAAGCAGGGAAAAGTTCTCAGAATGTCCAATCTGTCTGTGTCAAGCTCCCAAGAAATTCAGGTGGAGTTTCCCCTCTCCTGTACAAGGTAATAGGACTGGTAGGAAAGGAGACTCTCCAAGCATGACCCTAGTATTACACATTGCTATTTTCAGTGCAGTTGCTTAGATCACAAGTATCAGGATATATAATTAGTAAGGGTGAGAATCCTACCGATTAACTGGTAGTTTCAAAAACCTGATGGAGATTCTCAGGATCATTGCCTTACCCATCTTGTGCATAAAAATGTATGGTTTTGACCCCGTCATGTTTCCTAGCTTTTCTCCTTGCCTTCTCTTCATTGTTTAATCCTTAAGTTCTCGCTTTCCTTTTAATTGTGTAATACCTTTCTACTTTTGTTGCTTCTTTTGAGTTTTTACACTAGGGATACAATACAATATTTACACATGTGGGTCTGAAGTAAAGCCATAGTCAAGCCTGGCAGGAACCCACAACAGTCTGTGTAACAGTGCTGAGAAGCCAGGCTTGAAGAAAATGATCTGAATTTTTTCCTCCTTTTGGTTTTGTTTTGTTGGTTTCTTTTGTGTTTTCTTTTGTCCTTTTTGGGGGTATTGAGAGTGGGCTGGGATCCTGGGTGAGACACAGCTACCTCTGTTGGCATCTTTTTAATAGCAGGAACCCAGTGGCTCCAGCCACTGTGTGACTAGAATGAAATACAGTGGAGAAAAAGAAAAGCATAAAAAGCCACAGCAAATTTCTTGATGAAAACTGAAAATAAAAACTTCCTTATAAAAAAAATGAAGTAAAGCCATATTAATATGCTGATCTGTAAAAGGCTCAAGTTAACAACTTCTGTCATTGCCAGTCCTATGGATAACCCACTACTATTATGGACTACTGGACTATATTGGATAATTTTGCTGAATTCACGCACCTACAATGTTTAAATGGCAATGGAATACCCATCTCTGACACAACTAAACAAAATAGGGGATATAAATGAAGGACCACTTTGTATCTGTATATATAAAATAAGATGATATATAGCTACTTTTTCTTAGTTCAATGAGAAGAAAGCTTTGTACTAATAGTGTTTGGACAGGAGATCATGTCTGCATCTTGCACTACAAATAACCACTATGAAGACAACAATATGCAATGTATTAATTATTGTAACCGTCCTACTAATCGGTTTTGAAACTGTCTCATTGCTATTTGTTTCTCAATAAAATTAATAATAAAAAAGGCAAAACAACAACAAAATACAAGGAAAGGAGACTCATGACGCTGATGCGCTGTCAGCTCTTGCCCCTCTGCAGATGCACTTTTCACCCGTGGAATCTCTATGTCCTCTTCAAGTGAGCTCTTCTGCTCTGGGCTTCCTGGAAGGTTATGTTGATGCTGGGAAGCAGACACGACATGGGAGAGGAGGAGGCTGCTTGGGTGAATATCCTGGGCACTGTGAGAGCTTTCCAAAGTGTTCCTTCCTTGGTAATCTTCAAGAACTGTGAGGCTGTGAGGCTGTGAAGGGACGGGGACAAACTTCTTGCACAGTTCTGGTCCACAGTGAAATTCACAGCAAAAGTTTAGAAAGGAGTGGTGCTGTGACCCTTGCACTGCTCACTTCTGCACCCTCCTCCTGGAAAGCACCTGCCCTTTTGTGCCTTGGGAACCAGGGCTGGGCTGTGCAGGTCCAGACAAGCAGCAGGAAGTCAGGTATGGGTCAAGGTGGTCCAGGACCCATCAGAGTTGCTTAAATGCAGTGTGCCGGCTTTGCTCTAAGCCAAGAGAAACATGAGGATGTGGGAGATTGGAGAGTGCACAAATGACACTGGTGACCATGGGCATTGCCCTGCCCTTAAAGACGAGGGTGGGCAAGGACATGGGCAGATGTCATTCACTCAGGATTAGCAGTTGGCAACTTCTCTTTTACACCAAATGCCACAAGTCACAGCAGTGTCCGGGCTCCCTGCCTGCCTGCAGTTAGTTGTCAAGATGACCCCAAGGATGCGGGGGATTCACCCATCCTTGAATGGAGCCTTCTGCAAAAGGCATAGGTGCTCACAGAAGGTGGGATTTTTATTCTGGTATCTCCTGCAAAAAATATTAGTACAAGCATTCCTTTTCAATGGACTGAGAGAAATTAGCAGTATAACTATGCCACTATATACTTTCTGCTTTTCCCTTCCTTCTTTTCTATTTTCCTTCATCCCAATTTCTCTTCATCCCAGTTTCTCTTCATTTTTGAAGAGTTTCTTTCCATTTGACAATGTCTACTGAACATATTAGATCTTATTTGCTCTTTCAGCTTCTCATACTAAGGACAATATCATATTTGTACATGTGAATCTGGTTTATTTCATTTATGAGTATGATTTTGAGTTTCATCCATTTATCTACAAAACTCTCCAGTTTATCTTTCTTTTTTATTTTTTTCATTAATTTTACTGAGAATCAAATAGCAATGAGACAGTCTCAAAACTGATTAATAGGACAGTTTCAATAATTAATACATTGCATATTGTTGTCTTCGTAGTGCTTATTCATAGTACAAGATGCAGACGTGATATCCTGTCCAAACACTAGGTAACTAAAGATAACAATATGCAATATATTAAAAATTGTTATGGTCTTATTATCTTAAAAAATAAATGAAATTAAACTGGTACCTCCTCACCCTGCATAGACCTGCATATGCAGATGAAGGGCTGTCATGCCTAGGCCCCCTTCACTTGGAGAAATTCTCCTAGTGAATAGGGTAAGAGTGAGCACACTGGGGTGTGGTCAGCAGTCAGGATGCTGTGCTGCTTCACCTGCTGAGAAGCCCTGGAGCTAACATCAGGCACTGGAGCATCTTGTCCCCTAGGCCTGCATCCCACACCTGGGAGGGACCATTCAGGAACAGTGATTTGGGGAGTGCAGGGGAACCTTGTCAGCCTGTGCCTGAGCAGGGCTTGGAGCTGGTGCTCCTGAAGGGTGAGGTGCACTGGGAGGTGTGCTGTCTGTTTCCTCAGTTATTTTCTTTGATTCTCGTGCCTGACACGGAGCTAGGGCCATGGGCAGCATAGCCCAGCGCCTTCCACTGAGTGACCCTCACAGCCCACAGCACAGAGGAGCAATAAGCACAGGGCTTCTGCTGTGCAAATCAAAGGGCAATGGCCATGTTAAGTGATGCAACATGTTTCTCAGGGTGACAGCAAATCTTATGTGCACTAACACTTTTGTCCTCTCATCACAGGCCTGGTTCAACATTCAGAGAGCAAGCTACAGAAAAAAGAACCAAGTATACATACAGACATACAGGCAACCATTATACGTTAGTTGGATCCCCTGGGAAACTAAAAGCAGTCTTTGAGCATAGTCCCACCCATCCTTTATAGGAAGTGTTTAGGTTACCCTAGAATAGCAACTAACTGCATAACCAGTTAAGGTATAAAAAATAAAAAGGCCCACAATCTTTATTAAAGTCAGTTAATGCAGTATAGTATGTACAAGTGGCACATGATGCCAATTTTATTTGCAGATAGAATACTCAAGTTTACAGGTTACACCTCTGCCACAGCCTTGGCCAAATCTTCAACTAATGCATAATTTAGCTGTGCTAGAGTGCTGATGTTAGCATGCTTTGACGTGGCATACTTGTTCTTGATAGTCATATGCTTTGTGAGTGAAGCTGATGCCTAAAGCTGTTCCTCCAGTAGGGGCTCCTGAGTGTAAGCCCCTGCAGCATCCGGAAGGATCTCTTGCCTCGTTCTCATTTAAAATAAAAGTGTCACTTCTCCCTAATCCTCTCTGCTGCCTCTCTTTTGCTGCTTGTGGTGGCTGCTGTCCTAACTATAAATAAATTATGTCAATCATTTAACAAAAAAGATTCAGAGAGCCAAATATAGGGTGAGGCAGAGGGAAGCAGTGAAGAGAGATGACCACCTGCTGTCCAGTTTGAGGGTGATGTGCAAGCGTCCCTGCAGCACTAGCAAGTTCCCCTTCTCTGAGACCCCAGAGGAGATGGATTTTCTCTTGTCTGGGCCAAGTGCTGGTGTCCGTGCCACCTACATCTTCTCAGCCCTTATGAGAGGGATAAAGTCTTGAGTTGTCAGTATGTTACTTTTTCTGACCCTTGTAGATTAGCTATGTAAGTTGTTAATTGTCCTCTCATATGTTCCATTAATCCATAACCATGATGAGGTCTCCTGTCTGTAGAGGACTTCCTTGAGTCACCATCTAGTGTCCTGAGACATCAGTCTTCTAAGAGCCACTCTGGGTTTATTTATTTTATTTATTTATTTGGATTTTAGGGAATGGTCTACAGGGGATTCTCACTAGTAGAATGGACTTGTAGTCATTCTCCTGTTTACAGTGGCCCAAGTGCTGGGATTATAGGCGCACGCCACCACACCCACTCTCAATGAATGTGTCAGCATACCCCAGGGGCAGGGCTGGCATGGTAGACCCAGGCATAGAACCCCTGACTCCTGAGCCTGCTTCCAGGTGCTTTAATCTGCTGAGCTATTTGGCCGACCCTCATTATGTGTTTGAATGACCCTTCATTCATTCACTGTCACAGAAAACCCACCCATAAGTCCTCACGTCCATGCTGCTGGTTTTGGAGAGGAATTGAATGCAAAAAAGGCCAGGGCAGGACCCTGGTGAGAGGACACTGTGTGCACACAGGGCTGGGCCCCCCACGATGAGGTCAGTGGTGACCCTGCCCTGGGAGACCAGCTCCCCAAGAGGCTGCTCCATGTAAGGGGAAGGAGGCATTCGCACATCCACCTAATGTGTTCTAGGTCTGCTCAGCGTCCTCCTGGCTGGGGAGCACAGAGGGTTCTGGGGGCGCTTCTGGGGCAGAGGCCCTGCTTCCCCAAGAGAATCAGAGGAAGCCATCCCTGGGAGCCCAGAGAGCCTGCTGCCCTTTTCTGTCCCCTCCCCAGCCAGCACCAAATCCTCACAGGCCCCGCAGCTCAGAAGCTGAATACCTCTCCTTCCTCAGGACTGGTGCACCTGCAGCACTCTGTGACCTCAGTCGGTGGAGCTAAGCAATACCCGAGCCCAGAGTGGCTTCCCACTCATCTCTGTATTCACTCTCCTTCTCATTCCTCCTTTCACACAGAGCTCAGAAGTGATAGCTGTTCAGGTCCCATGAGCTCGAAGAGCATTTGGGATTGTTCCAAATGGACCTGTAGAGCAGAATCATCTTTCTGGAGCAAAGGATTGCAATCCAGATAAATTTATTCCTTATGCAACGTAGCAGTTCCCCAAAGATTGTGCTATCCTTCTGTCACTGCAGTGTCCTACGGTGTCCTTCTGGCCACCGGGTCTGTCAAAAGGGTTGTACAGGGTCCATTCCTATGGGCCCTGTGTTCAGGTGTTGCTCAGCACCTGCCTTCAGCTTCTTGCCAACCTGAGGTGAGCAGCCCAGGACAATCCTTTGCTCCAGAAAGATAATTCTGCTCTCCAGGGCCATAAGCTAGCTAGTGAACTGAGACTGTAGGGATGAGATTGTGCTTCTGCTTCCCCCTGCTGCCTGGGCATAACGTGTTCTCCGAGTTGCTGAGCTGGATGCCTGAATCCCTGCTGAGCCAAGAGAAATAAGCTGTTGCAACATGGCGAAATCTTGTTTGGGCTGTGAGATGAGCCCTGAGTCCTGTTGTCCAATCTCAAACCTATTCCCCCAGGCCCAGCCCTAGCCTGTGGCCTCCATCACACTCTCTCACACCTCCTCAGTCCTCTGCTCTGAACCCCCACTTCTCCCAACTCCTGCCCTCTGCTACACTCTGGTCCATTCCCACACAGCCCAGCCCTCATGCCCCCAACCCTAGGCCAACGGTCCACAGTGAGAGGAGCTTGGAAGCAGTCCTGGGCCTGGGCACAGTGCCTCCCAGCATGTGAAGGGCCTGGGGGTGAGTGCAAGTGCAGGACCTCTGGGGTGCAGGCTCCTGCTCCCCTTCCTTCACAGGAGAGAATCTGTCCCTGATGAAATGCTGCACAGGAAAGAGGATGACCCTCCTCTCAGAGCACAGCCACGTGAACCCTTCAGTGACTTCTCCTGGTGCTGTGGCCGCTGCTCCTGGAACCACAGAGCAGAGTCACAAGGCAGAGTATGGGATTGCGACTTTCCTGAAGTCCTCCTCAAGTTACTAGAAACAGCTCAAGGGAATCCAAAGACCAGGTGCAAAGATTCAGTATATTTCCAGAACAGCAGACAATGTACTTAACTTACACCTCTTAAGACTGAACAAAGAAGTATCCAAGGATTGGGGCCACAGTGAAATACAATGCATGAATTTCTGATAATCACTTCCTGCACAATAGTTAAGACATGTTTACTCTAAGTCACCCTTACAGTTACCCTGAAACAACTACCTTATTGTTTATCTCTGTTTCAAATGTATACTAGCATCCTGTGTTTTCCTTTTTTTTTTTCTTTCAGCACTGGGACTTGAACACTGGAACTTTGAACTGAGCTACATGTCCTATTCCTTTTATACTTTTATCCTGAGACAGGGTCTCAGTAACTTACTAAGATACTCAGGGTGGTCTTGAACTTCTGATCCTCCTGCTGCAGCCTCCCAGAGTGCTGGGCCTACAGGGCCTAGGGTCACAGCAGGGCTGTAACATGTTTACTCACATTCTCCAGCTCTATGCTTTTCCTTAAGAGAAACTACAAACTGCACCTGCAGTGACTTCAGGGCCAGGTGCTCCCTAAAACTTGCTCTCATCAAGTATGTTTCAGTTTTGCTAAGGGGAGTGGCATATTCCAGTGTTGGTCAGCAATGTGCTTGAGTTGAAATACAAGGACAATTTGTATGGACTGAGGCTTGAACTCTTGGCCTTCATACTGACCTGCAATCCCAGGTCCCCTTCACTTTTTATTGCTCAGGCAGGGTCTTGCTAAGTAACCAAGCTGCCCGTGCTGGGTTCCAGTTGATGATCTTCCTGCCTCAGCCTCCCACAGAGCAGGGTTACAAGGGCTGGGCCTCCATCCCCACCTACAGCTATGACTTTTATGTCATTATTTAGGTTACCTTCACTGTGGTAAACAGGACCACATGCATTGTGCTCTTATTAAATGCTTATACTTTGCTAGTTTGTAGACGTTTTTCTTCAAACTTCTTTGTTTTTTAGTGGAACTGGGGATCAACTCAGGCCCTTGCGCCTGTCAAGCAAGTGCTTATTCTACTGAACCATTTCCCCAGCCCCTTTTTCTTCAATTTTCCATCTCTCTCAGTGTGCTGAGTGTGATTATATGTGATGGGGTTGGCAGTGCTATTAACTTTTTTCCTTGTGTGTCTCTCTTAGGTTCAATGGGTCACTCGTTTATGTATGGGAGGCAGCAGCAGTTCTACTGTGGTGTCGGTAGTGAGAAGTATCCCAAGAATTGAGCAGGTAGTGTGGGCATGAGGGGTACAGTGTTTGGAGATCTTTGAACAGAGTCCCGAAGCCTTCCTTGGTGAAATACAAAGGGTTGGAGATCGTGACTGAATTTCAGACCAGGCAATGAGCCATTGGTGACAGTGCACCATGAGGTGCTTTACCTTTGGAAGGTTCCACTGGTGTGGTGCTCTCCACAGCTCTGGAGCGGACTGACGGTTGTAGCTGCATGCTCACTGCCCAGGGGATCTTGAATTGAAAGTGGAATTACTTGTGGGTGTTACACTACTGGTACAAATGCAATGGATGGGAAAATAAGAAACACTGGTGCTTATTATTTGCTTATGTCTTTGTGGCTTCAGGCAATACCTGAAGCAATGAGTTCAGTGTTGGAGAGAGTCTATGGGTGGCTCTTCTTAGTGAAATAGATTCTGTGAGAGTAGATGATAGTCTTTGGTGTGGGGCAATTTTATATGCTCAAAAGTAGTGACTACATTGTTGGAAGGATACAGAAAGAGTAGAATCATCTGAGAGCTTTCAACAGAGTTTCACTTCTTGGTGGTAAGGCATTAGATTCAACCCCATTGCCAGGCAAAG
The DNA here is from genome assembly GCF_000260255.1 of Octodon degus. NCBI lineage: Eukaryota > Metazoa > Chordata > Mammalia > Rodentia > Octodontidae > Octodon > Octodon degus. The sequence goes on from NW_004525235.1 coordinate 18,383, forward strand.
CCTAGAATAGTTATGGTTCATGCAGACATTGCAATGAGAGGGTGTATTACTATGTGAGGGAGTCTATGGCAGAGACACTGGTAGAGACAAAGACACCCGCATATGTGCTGTCTACAGTGAGGCATTCAGCTGAGGTCACCCAAAGGTGATAATAACTGTTGATACTGTTAAAAGGTCAGAGAACTGGGTTTCAGTGTGAGCATGATGTGTGTGCGGGACGCAGCCGCCAGGGGGCGATAAAGGCTCTCAGCAGCGCTCAAACACTGGTTTTGAGTTGCCCTCAGTACCCCTGATGCGAACTTTGGAGAAGAAGCCTACTGTGAAAGGGAAACCCTGCCTGATTTTGAAATTTTCCTGCGTCTCCCTCACAGAGTGCTGGGGTTATCACTTGGGTATCTACATCAGTTTTTCACAGTGCTTAGCACATAAATATTTTGACTCTTGGGTTAAGCTGATGGCTAAGTAGCTTGTCCATGTTGATGCTCTTGTGACTTTGCTTATTATTATGTTTCTCAGATAGTGCACTACCAGTGCACAGCAATGCTGCTGATTCCTGCAGCGGAGCATATGCAACTTCCTTCAATCTGTTCACTGGTTCCAAGAACATTTCATTAGTGCTTTTATTTTTTAAATTTTTTTCAATAATTTTATTGAGAAACAAATAGCAATAAGACAGTTTCAAACCAAATTGGTAGGACAGTTTCAATAATTAACACATTGCATACATTCTTCTTAGTGGTTAATTGCTGTACAAGATGGGGACTTGATCCTATTTACAAACACAATTAGAACAAATCCCTC
>NW_004525235.1:49619-53874 GCF_000260255.1 Octodon degus
GAGAGACAGAGACAGACAGATAGAGAGACAGAGAGAGGGAGTGAGAGAGATGGACGAACAGACAGAGACAGAGAGACAGGAACACAGAGAGACAGAGACAAAGAAGACAGAATCAGAGGAACTGAAGCACAAATTTCCCCAAATTCCCACCCTTTCTCATGTAATTTTTCTGAACCGTTTTATCTCAGAAAACTCACCCACCACCACTGGTTTACATAAAATATATCATATTCTCTTGATGCACTCTTGCCATTTAATATTATTTCACACAGGTTTTCTTAATGTAACAACACTTAACCTAGGAAGTAAATTTAATGCCGTGAATCTCATATGAACTTGTTAAACTGCAGTGACCTGCTTCCCAGTGATAAAGGGTGAGGCTAAGTACTGCACTATAATGGGCCCCACACCTGTCATCCAGCTCCCACGAGAGACAGGCTCAGAGAAAAGACATGCCTGCACACAGAGCAGTCCTCACTCTTGAAAGCATATCTCACCCATTCGGTTAGGCTTTATAATTGATCTCATCATTCATTCCTAAAGGATTTAATGTGGCTAATATGTCTAGCAACTCCATTTAGAATCCTTGTAGTGTCCAAGATAGGGATTTCATTCTAAACCATGGGTTCTGATGTTTTAGCTCTGCTAGTAATACCCCAAAGTCACCGTTTTAGAAATTTGTTGTTGTTGTTGGAACCTGGCATTGAACTCAGGCCGTCGTACTTGCCAGTCAAGCGTTTATTCTACTGCCCTATATCCCCGGCCCCGAGAAAATGGTTTTGCACTGTCTCTTAAGCTGGAAAATTCTGCTTCTAGATCTGCGACTACAGCAGTGTCATGTTTCAAGTGTACTCCATGAGAACATTTTTAGAACAAGGTTTCTGTACTTGGAAGTCTATTGTGTCACTGCGCTGACAATAAAAGCACCAAGACCCAGTAAGAAAAGGAGAACAGTTATAAATAACTCATTCTACCACTGTACATTGTTTTATATCTAACAATTGGTACAATCGTACAAGAAAGCAGCTTGGCGTTATGCATTGTTTCACTTCCACAGTTGAACCCAACAATGGGATGCAGATCAGATTTATAAAAGTTGTTCATCCCGTTATTCATAACACAAGTACAAAATTACCTGAATGTACAGTAAAGAGGAAATGTTCTTAATTCGAAGGCTGTGTGGTCATGGGAGGTATGCAACTATTAATAAGTAACACAAAAAATTCCGAATAAAATGAAGTGACAGCACCTCTATACACATACACATACACATACACATACACATACACATACACATACACAAGGATCTATAAATGAAACCCAAGTGGTACAAGGTGCTTCTCAGGCTGTGCACCTATATAGTTTTGCAGATACCACGCTGTGGAAATACCTTCATCCTCAGCTTGAGACCCTCAAGTGCCCTTCCTGTCCAGCATCGCCAGTCCACCATCTGGAGTCCCATGCAGCTGAGCATCAGGGCATCACTCCAACACTACTGTTCTCAGTGATCGAAGCCCACACAATCTGAGTTGTTAAATGTTCTCAACATTATTCCTGAAGTTTGTGAATATGTGTAAATAAACATAAAAAGGAAATACATTCAAATGCTGATAAAATATTTTATATTTGTGTCATTCTATGTAACCTTTTTGTTACAAACGTTAACAAAATTACAGTATTTACTGCTGGTCTAAGAATAGTCATAAAAGAATTCTGTGATTCTAAGTATGACACTGGTAAGTTATTTGGAGGAAAAACGTAGAGCACAGCTTTTTTTCTAATGCGATACAGAGTTTCGCTATGCAGTTCAGACTTAGAGTGATCCTCCTGTCTCAGCCTACCCAGCGCTGGAATTACAGGTGTGCACCACCATGCCTGGTTCCAGAGCCAGCATGGCATGCGATACTGGGCATCAAACTCCCAGTCCTTGCTCTTGCCAGGCAGGCAGTTATTAGACCACCAAGCTATCTCTCCAGTCTAGAATGCAGCTTTTTAAAAGATGCTAAGAATGACTTCTGAGCTCACTCTCGGATTCTAAAATCAGAACACAATCTGACTTGACAGGTATGTTGACACTAGCTTGATTCAACAGCAGTAAAGTACCTGAAAAACTTGTCAGTAAACTAGTAGTGATAAACACAGAGGTATTGAAACATACTCAGAACAATAATTACAAGGCCCTTTATGTACATGGACCGTTAAATATGATGACGTTGCTTACAAAATGCAACAAAAAACATCTAGGTAACATTAAAAGTGTTTAAAGAGCTGTATGAAGAGCTCTAGAACTAAAAGAAAAGCTATAAGAGAATCATCCACTAAAGAAGAAGAATACAGGGGATACAGATGAATGTCCATTTTGTATCTGTGTATTCAAAATGATTAGGATAGATATATAGTTACATTCTCTTAATAAATAGAGGGATTTGTTATAACAGTGTTTGTAAATAGGATATCATGTCCGCATCTTGTAAAGCAATTAACCAGTAGGAAGAATGTATGCAATGTGTTAATTATTGAAACTGTCCTACCAATTTGGTTTGAAACTGTCTCATTGATATTTGTTTCTCAATACAATTATGGAAAAATATAAATAAATAATAAATAAAAACTTAATGCAAAAAGAAGAACAAGAATACAGAATAGAGAATCTAGAAGGAGCAAAATCTAAACTAACAAAGCAGGAGAATCAGGAACAAATGAAATGTGCATTGAGCTAAATATTCTTATCGATCTTATTCGAACTTATTCTGATCAAAAAAGACATTCCTCATCAAAATTAAGTGTGGATAAGGTAGATGCATGGCAGGTACATATCTTTCTTCCTTTCTTTCTCCAAGAAAAAAAAGATGTCTAGTGTGCCTGGTAGTCTGCAGGTGGGGCCTTGAGGAGGTAGCTAGGGTAGGTGGATCCGTGCAAGAACTCCAGCTCTGCTATGATCACAAGAGAGAAGGAAGTCAATGTAAAACACCATGATGAAAGTGAATTTGTCATACTCCTCATCTTGGACTACCAGCCTCCAGAACTACTAGAAATGGATCTGTCATTTAAGCTTCCCAAACCGGTGTTTTGTTACAGTAACTCAAACACAGTAAGACACTATATGACCCAGAAATTCCATCCCGGTGTATTCAAGAGACAAACACATTTACATAAAGACTACTACTTGAACTTTCCCTAGCATAATGAAATCATCTTAAATGCTCATCAAGTAGTGAATAGATAAAATGTGACATGCCACATGATGGGAATTGGTTGGCAGTTAAAAGGAATGCTATTTTTTTTTTGTACAGAGTCTACAGGGTCTCACTACACAGATTAGACTCGTCGTGATCCTTCCTGCTTTTCAGCCTCCCAAGCGCTGGGGATTATAGGTGCCTGCCGCCATGCGCAGTCTCAATTGCCATCTCAACGTGCCCCGGGGGGCCGGGTTGGCACGGCAGACCGGCAGATTGGGGATCGAACCCCCGGCCCCTGCATCTGCCTAAGCAGGCGCTTTAATCTGCTGAGCTATCTGGCTGGCTCTTAGCACTGCTGTATTAATATATGAGATGCGCCTTGAAAACATGAAAGCCAAGGGCTAACGCCACATGTTGTATCATTCCATTTACAGGAAATGTCCAGAACAAGAAAATTTATAGACACTGTAGGTTGTAATACCTCAAAGCAAAACAGAGATATGGAGTTTATAATACAATGTACAACACAGTACAAAGACTGGAAGGGAAAAAATGAAAGTACAGTGTTGCCATACCTGGAAGTAGTATAATATTTATGTTTCCACTGTATAAAGGTGTATAATTCCAGCACTCTGGGAGGTTGAGGCAGGAGGATCACAAAGAGTACTTACTAGGACAATGCTGAGGACAGGCACAGAAAAGAGAAAAGGCTATCCACTGCTGGAAGATTCCCATCTGAATCTACACAGACTCTTCTACCTCTCTTCAGTTTTCCAAGTGGTTTACACTTAGGCTCAGTATTTTGAGAAGACCTGCATAAAGGCTTGAAAATTTCTTCCACTTATCCAGAGTTGTGGCTACTGGAATGGCCCTTGGATACACATTCATTGGACAGATGTAACTCAAGAAATCTTTAATCTCACTGTAGGAGGAGTGAAAAGAAAAGCTCTGCATGAACTCTCTCCGGTCCTCACAATTGCATGTGTTTTCCTGGATCTTTCTCCAAACCACATGCTGGGTGGCTTAATGCTGATTGTCTAGAGTGGAATTTTATTTTTGGAAGTATTTCCACAGGG
>NW_004525236.1:0-524 GCF_000260255.1 Octodon degus
TGAATTTTCAAGTGAACCTTTTTCTCTTTTCAGCTAACACCAAGGAAACCTGTGCCAAAGAGTTATGGAATGGAGAATTCATCTCCCAATTCTCAGAGCTGCAAGCTTGCCAGGCAGCATTGGAATCACACATTCAGAGAATCTCTCATCTTGGAATACAGTTGGGTCAGTGTTTTGACAATGGTGACTGCAAAGCCAGGCTCCTTTCTCCTACCACTTGGAGGTTTGTGGTGTAGGAAAGTGAAATGGCAGTGTCCCTTCTCCATGTTTATTGCCAGAATTGGTGGCTACAGGAACAATGTGTTCTCCCATGCACTCTCTGGGGCAGCCTGAACTATTAGACACTCTAGCACCAAGAACTTGGTGTTTAGGCCCAGTTGTGTTCTCAGGAACTGGGTTTAACATTATTGTTTGTCACTATCTGTATGATTTCTTTCCTTTGGTATATATTTCTCATTGTTTATCTGAAATATAAAATATAATTTCTATCAGTTCCATTCAACCTGTGGCCTGGAACTTGGACA
>NW_004525236.1:2261-3864 GCF_000260255.1 Octodon degus
TGAAAACATGGCTGTAGGTGGGAGAATCATCTCAGTTAGGAGACAGTTTTGCCTCCCCACCACCCCTTATATATGCAGCCATGTAAAATGTCTGCAGTTTTTCAGAGCTCAGTATCTCTACCTAAGAGACTCATTTAAAGTAAATTTACTAGGTATCCTAAAGGGAATTTGGTCCAGCAGTGAACACCTACCTAAGTTAGTATAAGTGCACAGAACAGGATCTTCTTCAGCATTGTTTATTTGCTTCTTGTCATGTCCATTTCTGGTTATCCACACACAGGTAGCAGTGTAAAGTGTGACTCCATCATATCCAATGCCTGCCAATAGAAGAGAGCATTTTAATGAACTAACTTTGATAATAGTGAATACATGAGCCAGCTTTTCTCCTAAATGGTCCAAGGTTCTTTGTGGGCATCAGTGTTTTTAGAAAGGTCTCAAATGTTTCCAAAATATTTCTAAATGTCAAGGACTATGTATGGGTCTACCTCATCTCAGGTCATCAACATGGCAGAGCCCAAATGTGCAGTTCCTTTCCAACAAAGGCTGAAGGTCCATCCGTCATGGAGGGAACTTACATCTCCCTCTCTATAAGATGTTTTGTGTAACACTGAAATAATTCCAAGTACAAACATCTAGATGGATGCATTAGATTATAGCTGCTCTACTTGGAACACAGGTGTATTTATTTGAAAAGAAGTAAAATAAGTGTCTTGAAACTCATTATCCAAAAGTAGTAGTTACTCCTGCTGCGCACTCTGAAATTTAGTATTTTCTTTATCTTTTTTTTCGGTACCAGGTATTTAATTGAGGACCCTGCGCTTGCCAGGCAAACGCTTATTCTACTGAGCTACCTCCCTGGTCCTTTATCTTTTCTAAATATAAAATATGCAGTATATATACAGCCGCACTAATTTCACTGCAGGGTTATGAGATTAACACTATCATTTCAATGTTTTATATTTGATCAATTATTTATATTAAGAAAACTCCACAAATGAAAATCGTTTTTTTGTTTTGCTTTTTCTGGAACCAGGGATCAAACTCAGCTCTTGCGCTTGCCAGGCAAGCGCTTTTTCTACTGAGCCATTTCCCTGGCCCAAAAACCTTTGTTCTTATAGCTTTAAAGATAATATAACAATCACAGGACATGCCTGTACGTTTATACTGTGCTTCATGACATTTATATGGATTATCAAGGAATGTTCTGTCCCAGCGGTGCACTTGGAGCAAGAAAAATACTGACTGGACAGAGTATAGTCAAATATAATGGAATTTACTTCCATTCTGAAGGATTTTGCGTATAGATATTGAGAATGTACACAGAAACACTTCCCTATGGGCCTGAGTGAAGGATCACTTTCCAAGACCCTGAGAAAAATTCAGGCTGTGGTTATTTTCCCTCCTTTCCCTTGGTTTTTACTCTGAAGCATTCTGTTTGCTCTTCTATCATGATGCACCTTGAAATGACACTTCTCAGATTCTTTGAACATTTTTCCTGCTTGTAGTCAATGGGACTCAAGTCCTCGGAACAACACTGCATCCTCCCTCCACAGTGCTCATGGAAAGCACCCAAAGCCATGGCTCTAGTTTCAGGGTTGTTGAG
>NW_004525236.1:6016-7072 GCF_000260255.1 Octodon degus
ATATGGAATCCTGTGGCATCCATGAGACTACCTTTAATTCAATGGTGAAGTGCAATGTGGACATGCACAAGGACCTATATGCCAGCACAGTGCTGTCTGGTGGCACCACCATATACCCAGGCATTGCTGACAGGATGCAGAAGGAGATCACAGCCCTGGGACACAGCACCATGAAGATCAAGATCATTGCCCCTCCTGAATGTGAGTAATCTGAGTGGACTGGTGGCTCAATCCTGACCTCGCTGTCCACAGATGTGGATCAGCAAGCCGAAATATGATGAGTCAGACCCCTTTATTGTGCAATATAATGCTTCTAAATGGACTGAAAAGGTGTCAAGCATCTGCTGCATGAGCTGATTCTGAAATATAATTTTTCCTAGCATATGTATAAGCCTCATGTTAGCCTCATGAAATTGGAATAAGCATTTGAAAGAAATTTGTCCTTGAAGCTTGTATCTATATCAGCACCGGATTGTAGAACTTATGTCTGATTTTGATCTTGTATTCAAGTTAACAGAATTTTGTCTGTTTTATACCCTGTGCATATCTTGGATTCATCCCTTAGTCAATGTAGTTTGGTCATTTGGTGGTTGAGTTGAGCACAGTTGAGGAGAAATCCATGGCTTGACAATCTGGGTGGCCACAGAACAGATCTGTGCAGGGTATTGAGTCCTATTCCAGGACTTCTCAGCCTGGAAGTACTTGGTGAACTAGTTATGACTTTGGTCTTTTTGCTGTTCTAACAGAGCGGGAGAGTCTGAGTCTTATGACCCTGTTTCCATCCATCATCGTTTTTCCACCTGAATGCCAGCGGTTGGTTTTACTTGTCTTGAATTGGAAACAGTTTGTATTTACACCTGAAAATTTATTCATTCTTTTAGTTTTTGTAAGGTTATTTTGAACTGACCTCCTTAAGATGACAAATTTTGGTTTTCTACAGTGAGAATATTGGGCCCCAGCAACACATCATTGTGTAAGGAGAAATAAAGTGCTGTAGTACAGAAAAGCAAAAAAAAATGTGAAGCAGTGTCTAGGTAGACACTTTGAGAATGTGTA
>NW_004525236.1:9258-10325 GCF_000260255.1 Octodon degus
GTGTGAATCTTGAGAAAGGAGCATCTGCTTCCTACCTAGGTAGATGAGCCTGATCTTTTCCCAAGTCCTTCGTACACAATGACCTGTCCTAGTGGAGAGTTTGGGTGCTCTTCCACAGCTTGTTTTCCTACACTAGGAGGGAGAACCTTTCTGATGTCCATTACAGAAATGCTGCCATCTCCTTTATATCTTCAGTACATTTCTCTTCCCTGAAATTCCTGAGTCCAAGAGGCTCACAGTATTAGCTTCAGTGAGGGGAGTGAAATTCTAGTCCAGGATAAGACTCTACAACACATTCAGCTCAATGCCCCTACAGCAGATAAATCAGAACACCAGTCCACTGGAAAGCTTTCCCCTCTTTTCCTTCCTCCCATCGATACTCAGTTCAGAAGAATTTGACCTTATTTTTCAAATCTGAGCTCTTTTGTCTCAGATTTGAAAAACTCCCAAGCCTAGCTCTCTAGAACCACAGCTTGCCAACATTCTACCTATTCATTTCAGTCTTAAAACAAAAGACATGGTCTAAGCACAGTGGATGACAGGTTAAGCAAAATACTATTAGCCATCAGCTTCCCAGGAGAATGGTCCTCAGGGTGCTGACACCACCAAATGATCTCCACAAATTCTTCAACTACAATAGAGGCCGGACTTTGACACTTGGTGCTTAATCTACCCACCATTCCAGCATCTGCATGAGTGTGGAGTCCAAGGTTCAGTGTCCAGCAACCCTGAGTGAGCACAGCAGACAGGAACATTGTTTTCCAGGAAGGCTTTCACTGCTCCTCCCTCCCACTTTCCTGTGTTTCCAAGTCAGCTTCCTAATAAGAAGTCCTAGTTCCTTAGATATTTTTTACGTCACAAATTCAATTTGGAAATGGAAAGGATACATCAGAAGCAAAGAGTAGGGCTGGAGAGATAGCTCAGTAGAATAATCACTTGCCTGGCAAGTGCAAGGTCCTGGGTTCAAGCCCTGGTACCAGAAAAAAAAGAAGAAACAAAGAGTAGGTGTTCACTTGAGTCCCCATTTGATGTTTCTCTGATAATGTACCTCATTATGCTAGGGAGAC
>NW_004525236.1:40129-41093 GCF_000260255.1 Octodon degus
TCAGATCTGTCTCTGTGCCAGTACAATGCTTATTGTGTTACAGTAGCTTTACAGTATAATTTCAGGTCAGGGATTGTGATACCTCTTGCCTTTCCTTTGTTTCCCAGCATTACATTTGATATTCTCGGTATCTCCTGGTTCTAGATGAATTTGAGGAAAGGTTTCATAAGGTCTGTGATGTATAATAATGGTATTTTAATTAGGATTGCATTGAATCTGTCTAACAATTTTGGGAATATGGCCATTTTCCCAATACTGGTTCTTCCTGCCCATGAGCATGGAATACCTTTACATTTTCTGACATCCTCTTTAATCTCTTTTCTAAGAGTATTGTAATTTTTCACTGTTTAAAACTTTTATATTCTTCATGATATTGATTCATAAGCATTTCTTTTTTCATTTCCTTTCTTTTTTCTTTTCTTTTCTTTCTTTATTTTTTTGTTTATTTTTTTTGTTTTTCTTTTTTTGGATGTGAGTGTGAAGGTGTGGTTTCCCTAATTCTCTCTCACTGCATTCATTGTTTGTGTACACACATGCTACTGATTTATAAGTGTTGCCTTTGTATCTTGCTATGTTACTGAAATGGAGATTATATCTGAAAGAATTTTGGTCGGTTTTTTGTCGGCTTTGCATGTGATGATAATTTCACTTTTTTTCTAAAGTTTATTCACTTTCTTCTCTCTTTTGTCTTACTGTTCTAGCTAATGTTTCTAGATATACATTGAATAGCAGTGTACACAGTGGACAGCCTTGTCTTTTCTTGATTTTAAAGTGAAAGCTTTAAATATTTTCCATTAAGCATAATGTTGTGTGTTGGTTTCTCATAGATGCTTATAGTATGTTGAGATATAGATCATTTATTCCACAGGGTATTTTTTATCGTGAATGTATATTGTACTTTGTCAAAAGCTTTTTCTGTATCTATTGAGATGATCATATTTTTGTTCTTGGCTCTATTGATATG
>NW_004525236.1:42087-42658 GCF_000260255.1 Octodon degus
AAGCTGGGTCAGGTGGTAGCCCATCTGCTTGGTTGTCAAGATGACACTAGAACAACAGTATATGTGTTTATTTATATACAATGTTGGCTAGCAGCTAATAACCTACAATGTCCAAGCAGATGATATTTTTTCTTTTTTTATTTAAGAAAGCTACTGACTTTCTTAATCTAAGAACAGTGACTGGTCTGCCACAAAAGAGAGATGAATTGCATCATACAAACCAGAGATGAGGTGGAAGTGAGGGAAAAGGACAGGAATCCACTCAAGAAACTGTTAAATGCCACCAAGGAACTGGCAAGAGAAGGATAAGAAAGGGAGATAAATGCAAGAGTGATATCTCCAAAAAAGTTGAAATAGTGTGGGGAAGAAAACTCCCAAAAGACTCTTGAATACCTCAGAGGTGAGTACGACAATAGCAATCTTTTCCTTTGTAGAAGAAGGGAGTAAGGTGCCTCCAGTCAGCTCTGAACTCTAGAGACTTGGATCCTGGGGCTGGCGATTGGGGGCTCCCTAGACAGCATCACAAGAAGGTATCACACCACTCCTGGGGCATCTGTAGCAATCCTGGGAC
>NW_004525236.1:44028-45323 GCF_000260255.1 Octodon degus
TGACTTTGATTGGTGAGCCATGTAACTACAGCAGACTCCCTCAGCTTTTGAAATTTCTCAGCAATGAGCCATTCTCCTGCTTCTTTTTCCTCTCCCTCTTGCTGTTGCTGCATTACTTCCAACAATGGCCAGTCTCAATTCTCACAGGTGAGCAGAATTTCTTTTCAGAGTATTTTATCATTTTTTTGTTGTAAAAATTGTGAGCTTACTTCTACAGTTGCCTACCCTCACCCATCTTGGCCCCATGGTGTTGTTGATGATGTTCACCAAAAGAAGTGTTGGCATTTTTCTCTCTTGTATACTCTGGCTAGAAGGGGACAGATTTCTAACAGGGGTTATATGGATTCGAGCCCTAAACCTTTGGCTCACTGTAATTCTTAGTCACCGTAGGAAATATTCTTTCCCAGCGTCTCCAACACACTCTGCTGGCTTGTCTCCTAAAGAGCCTCAGCACCCTTGGCTATCTCACACCAAACAACTAGCCTTTTACTGCCAGAGCAAATGTCCACAATGTGAGCAAATGGCCTGAAGTGGGTATATTTGACCCCTTGAAACTTCTGTCATTGCAATAGTACATGGCCAGAAATCCCTTAAAAAACTTTGTTGACTCTGAAAACACACCCACACCTTCCTTGCTCTATTCCCACTTCTCCCTCACCTTATCTGCTGTTCCTACCCTCCACCAGAACCTCTATCTTGTCTGCCACCTCCAACTATGTCATCAGCCACTCCTCTGTCCCATATAACAATATCTCTGGCTTCTGCTTTGTTCTGCACCTCCCTGTTGATTCCACCATCTCCCTTCCCCCTACCTGAACCTCAGGAGCTTGCAACATCCATTTTCCTCTCCTGCTTTCCATACATGTTCCCAAGTGCCTCAACTCCCCCAGCTGCATGCACTGCCAGCATGTGGTAATCTTCCATGTGGCCAGTTGTGAAGATCTTGAGGTTGCTTTATTTGTGATGTCACAGTATCACCTTGTAGTGCTTCATCACATGATGGGCCACCACCCACCTGTGTCCTATATTTTGAAAGAGCAAACCATCACATAACTCCCTTAACCTAATATGTACATCTGTGTAAACGAGCATATTAATTTAACTTCTTTGAAGGAAAATGACAATAACAGTGGAGAAATTAGCCCAAATTCTCAATGGAATTGATGAATATTATGAAGTAAATTCTAAAAATCATTTTGGGTTGATCTCAACAGTTTGGGGCACCTTTTATCTCTATGGGATAAGTCAGCCCTAATATGAACAAGTTATCATAGCTTATACTCCTTTGGATGTCA
>NW_004525236.1:45800-46982 GCF_000260255.1 Octodon degus
TTTTTTGTTTAGTTTTGTCAGAGATGGGTATTCTCTTGACATTTAAATATTGTAGGTGAATGAATTCAGCAAAATAATCCAATAGAGTTCAGTAGTCCATAATAGTAGTGTGTTATCCATAGGACTGGCAATGTCAGAAGTTGTTGACTTGAGTCTTTTACAGCTCAGCATATTAATATGACTTTACAGTTTATACCTTGTTTTTATACTTTTCTTCTGGATGGTTAAGACCACAATAAAGCAAGACCTATCTAATAAGAAATGTAACTTTCGTATCTGATAAGGTCAGTCAAATCCCCTCAGGATCAATACTTTATACTGTATAAATTTATTACTATAAAATAGGCTGTCAACTTATTAGGAATCAAAAGAGCTATAAATAATCTTTAAAAATACCTCCATCAATGTAACTCTTAAAAAATGACTTCTTTTTTTTAACTAAAAGCAACCTTTTTATTTTTATAATGGAAATGGCCTTTCAATGCACCACTTTATGAAGAAAATGTTAATGCTCTTCTTATAGTGCTAATTTTGCTAGAGAGACAGAACCTCTCTATTCACTATTTCTTTTGTGAGGCTGTCTTCTGACACAATGGCTCCTTTTTTCCCTCCAGGGCAGCTATCCAGCATCTTTCTGTGAGTTTGTTGTAGCCCTACACAGAGTTCAAGGGTACCTTTGTCTTTTAAAATGTTTTGTTTCTCCTTTGAAATTAGTTCTATGTTTTAACCCAATATATACCTTTTTATTATTTAGAATTTTGATTTATTGTCGAAGAAAGAATGACTAACTGAGGGATATGAGATTCTGTAGTGGCTTGAACAATATTTTCAGTAGTTAACTACTATAGATTTTCCCTGTACCCAGCATGGATGACACCAAGAAAAGCTTGAGAAATTTCAGTATTGGGGCTCTGCCCCTGGTTGCTGCTTTTCCTCTATCACCTCAAGGCTGGGCAAGAGCCTAGTATGGGGAACGTTCTCCCACGCTCAGACTCCTCCTTCCCAGGCAACATGGGGCTATCACCTGCTAGGCGCAGCTGCTGTGTGTGCAGACTGTTGCTTTAGCTGGGTGTTTTATTTTTCCCAAATTTCAAGTACAGGCACTACTTTTAGATGAACCAATTTTCTGGGCCAGGAATATGAATTATGAATACTGAGGACAACGTACAGAGTAGTTATGAT
>NW_004525236.1:48132-49425 GCF_000260255.1 Octodon degus
TCCCAACAAATTCTATCTTGTATTCCACAGTGAGATTACAGGCAAGTTTTGGAGTTTGTAGTGCCAGGCCTTTAGGAAAGTATCAGATTTTTACCAAGAGAACTTCTTGAGTTTCTAGAATTAAGATACACAAACGCATCAGCATCCTATAAGTCTCAGTCCTGAGGAGTTGTAGATTCTCAGCTAGAGCCCCCTCAGCTGCCAGCCCTTTACCAGTTACCGCTGATGTGTTTTTATCATTTGATTGGTCCCAGTGTCTTGTGATTCTGGTCTGCTCTAACCCTGTTTCTCAGCCAGTCGTTCTCTTTTTTTGGAGTGGTTCTTTTGCCACTAACCAATGCTTTGGTTATGTAATACTTTTTTTTTTCTACTGTGATAAGAAGATGCTATGGGAAAATGTAGAGCCATTTTGTAGTAAGAAAGATATATTGGACAGAGTTGACATTGCTTGAACTAGGGAAAACTCCTATGCTTCTTTGTTGTCTGACAGGATACTACAGCCCATAAAAGAGGGAGAACACAAGAGGAAGAACAGGTTGACTTCTACCCTATTATGCAAATTTCCACTCTATTCACACATTCCTAGCAAAATAGGGAAATAAATGTTCATTCTTCTGAGACCACTGGGAACCCTGACCCTATAAAATCTGTTGTTATAGCTGCACTGTGGTGGACATTCTGGACTCCATGTCAGACGTTGGCTGTGCGATAATAAACCTTGGTTGTCCCTCCTCACCCTCCCTGGGTAAACCTACCAGTTTCACTGCAAGGAAGTGATAACTGTCTTGCTACATGTTGGTGTATAAGCTTGACCTTCCTTGTATAAACGATGCATAATAAGGTTGCCATCATAAATGTTAATTGAATGATTTCACTTGATTTGTAAAGTTGTATAACCATTTTTTGTTTTTCCTTTTAGAATATTATCACCTCCACACATTTTCGGAAGTCTCTTTGCAGGCATAGCCCTCCTCCCTGCTCACCATGAACGGGACTCAGTAAGTCCAACATAGGCAACACTTTCATCAAGTTGAAATTACTATTAGCTTAGGCATTTATGAAGCAGATCATTGTGTTTATTTTTCAAAGATCTAAAAGAGGGATTTTACTGAAAGGATGTTTTTGAAGAAAAGACTAGTGGATATTACTTGCTATCCTTGATATGAATTCTCTTTGCTGGTAACATATTTATCATCCTGTGTGGTGAGCTTAGAGGAAGAAGGTGGTAGAAAAATGTGTGACTAGAAAGAGAGATAGATAATTTTCAGGGAGTATATATTAGAGTTAAGATAT
>NW_004525236.1:49985-51560 GCF_000260255.1 Octodon degus
GGGGAGCTCCACTGTGTGTACAGGGAGCAGGTTTATATTGCTGACAAGCTCCAGTTCTAAGCCAGGGATGATATGACTGTGAGGTTTTGCTCAAGAGAGCAGGGCTTAGCTTTGGAAATTGCCCTCAAAGTAAATGCCCAGAAAGTGAATATGAGCTCAGAGGGAATAAAGAAGACTTAGAGAAGTTGATGTCCCCTATTTGTGCCCAGGGAAATAGCTTAGTGACATAAATTCCTGGCTGGTAATCTCAGTGTTCTGTTTTCAATCTGTGGTATGGCAAAACTAAACCAAACCAAACCAGACAAATACAAAACAACCCCCAATATCCCATGACTATTTTTATGGTTAGTGGTTCTCTTCTAATTGTGGGCATTCGAAAATAGTGGGCTTGTTCTTCATAACTAGCAACTTTTACCCTTCTTTGCTTTCTTCTGAAGAAAGTTTGCATGGGGCCAGCATTTGTCACATGTTTGTTAAGAATAGTTTTATTAATTCAACCTTTGTTTTAAAAAAAAAGTGTGGGACTTTAAGTATCATTAAGGTTTCAGTGGAGAAATCAAAACTTAAGACATGTTTAACATAAATCATTTCAAAATTTTGTAGTCCATGCCCTCAATCAAGGACCCCTGCTGGCACAGAATGTAAAGCCATATTTCAGAGACTATGTTCCTCCTGACAAGGTGATCCAGCAGAGCACTGCCTCAGGACAGTCACCTTTATCTTCAGTGCTCACAGATGGAGAGAATATCATACGGCTTGGATGGCTTGTGGAGGTCATCTGTTATTTCTGGGAGAATGATAGCGTCTATGACAGGATGTTGGGTAGGAACACAATTGTGATCATCAGAGGTGAAATGCTTCTGTGCACTCACCCAATGAAGATTTCTGAGAGCGTCCTCAGTGTTTGGTCTTTAGCTGGAAACTGCCCATAGAGACAAGTAAAGCTTCTCTCCAGCATCCAAGGGCTCTGGGTCTCAGTGGCCAGCGCCTCCTGAGAGTGAATTTCAAACCACTCAAGGAAGTAGCCAGGGCTGTGTAGGAATATATCAATGTTCATGCTGATTTTCCTTTCTTCTTCCTTTTAACAACTTGATGACCTGTCTCAGGATAGTGATGCCTTACTGCTCAGAGTAATACCAGCTGCTATCCAGCCATGATGGTGCCTATTATCCCTGCACTTGGGAGGCTAAAGCAGGAGAATCACTTGGAGTTCAAGGTCAGCCTGGGCTGTTTAGTGATTTGATGAATAGTGTGAAGGCACAGTGGGAGGCTATGTCAAAAAAAAAAGAAAGAAAGAAAAAGAAAAAAGAAAGAGATGAAAGAAAAGAAGAAGAAAACAAACACAATTGAAACAAAAGGAAACAAAAGAAAAAAAAACAAAAGAAAAAAATGTAAGCTGGTAAAGTTAAATTGGCATCAAAGAAGTATAAACTTCCTAGTCTGAAAATGAAACTGATGACCCAAGTTAAAGAAAAATTGTGGGAATTTAAAGGGCTGGAAATATAGCTCAGTGGAATATTTCCTGTCCAGCAAGTGGGAGGTCCTGAGTTCGAATCCCAGTTAAAGAAAAATTGT
>NW_004525236.1:53110-53591 GCF_000260255.1 Octodon degus
TAGTGAGAAGCTTTTGTTGGAGTAGAAAAAATCTCAAATACGTATATCCTTCAGTGACTACTGATGTACAAAAGAACAACAAAAATTAATGAATCACCTCCTCTAGCCTCTCTGGATGTTAAGAAGTAGTGAGGTCAAATTTGGGTGTAATGAAAGGCCTCAGCCCACGGATTGAAAGACAAGTCAACATAAAATTGAAGAGAGGCAAGTATAATCTTAGAAGCA
Source organism: Octodon degus (assembly GCF_000260255.1). Taxonomy (NCBI): domain Eukaryota; kingdom Metazoa; phylum Chordata; class Mammalia; order Rodentia; family Octodontidae; genus Octodon; species Octodon degus. Next base: position 53,336 of record NW_004525236.1, read on the forward strand.
ATGTCACAATTTGAAAATAAAAATATTTTATTCCCTTAATATTATGTATTACTCCTTCTATAATTTTAAGGAATTTAGAAGTAATGGACAAAAACTCAGAGACGAGCACTGTGAGGTTTTTGTATTTTTATAATTAGAACGAGTTCACAATTTTCACTTAAAAACTTCCTTAAAATATATCTTAATGAGAAGCAAGTTTTGATATATCTTCTAGACAGTGCTCAGAAAAACACAATATGTTTCGAAATGGTTTCTT
>NW_004525237.1:0-889 GCF_000260255.1 Octodon degus
AGAATATATGCAGTGTATTATTTGTTGAAACTGTACTTCTGATTTGGTTTGAAACTTTCTCATTGCTATCTGTTTATCAATAAAACTTTGAAAAAAACAAATAAAAAGCTGGTTCTTTGAAAGTTTAAATAAGATTGATAAGCCCCTACCTACCATCATCAAAAAGAGGAAAGAAAAACTTCAAAAACAAGCCACAAGGATTGAAAAGAATGTAACCACCAAGACCAAGTGGATACTCAGAAGGTTATCAATAGCTGCTTTCAGAATCTTTATGCTCACAGAATAGAAGATATGTTCCTAGAAATGTAAAAATTACCAACACTTAATCAAGAAGATATAACAACTCTCAATAACCCAACAACAGCCAATGAAATATGAAATATAATAAAAAACCTGCCGCCAAAGAAAAGTTCAGGTTCTGCTGGATTCACAGTTGAATTCTAGATGAAATTTACAGAAGATATAATCCCTATGATCCTCAAACACTTCAATGAAATTGAAAAGGGAACAGATTTCCCAAAATCATTTTGAGAGGCAAGTATTATACTGACACCAAAATCATGGAAAGACGCAACTAAAAAGGGGAACTATATGCCACTCTCACTCATGAAAAGTGATTCAAAAATCCTGAATAAATCCGAGCAAATAGAATACTGCATGTCATCAGGAAGACTGTACACCATTACTAGGTAAGTTTAATTCAAGGATTGCAAGGAGGGTTCAATATTCAAAACTCAATGATAGAGTGAAATCTCAAAACCACATGATAATCTCAATTGATGCAGCAAAGGCCTTTGACAAAGTCCAACACTCATTCATATTACAATTCATACAGAAAATCGGAATAGGAAGCCCCTATATCAATTTGATAAAAGCCATTTATGACAAC
>NW_004525237.1:2638-3455 GCF_000260255.1 Octodon degus
AGAACTAAAAAACATTAGGGTCCCTAAATTTAAAGACCCAATCCAAAAATGGCCATGTGAGATGAACACACACTTCACAGAACATTAAATAAAAGAAGAGCATAAATATATGAAAGAATGCGCCACATCACTAGCCATCCGTGAAACGCAAATTAAAACAACATTGAGATATCATCTCACCCCACAAAGAATGTCTATCATGAAGAAATCAACCAAGAACAAATGTTGGAGAGGCTGTGGGGAAAAGGTTACACTTTTTCACTGCTGGTGGGAATGTAGACTAGTGAAACCATGATGGAAATCAGTGTGAAGACTCTTTAAGAAACTAGGACTGGAAATCCCATTAAAGCCAGCTATCCCCCTACTGGGAATTCTCCCAGAGGAACTGAAAATGTCATATAATATTGATATATCTGTACCTATGTTTATAGCAGCACAATTTGTGATAGCCAAATCTTGGAAACAACCAAGATGCACAACACATTAGCAATCGTTGAAAAAGATGTGCTATTTTTATACAATAGAGTATTACTCAGCTATGAAGAGTGATTCACTTAAAGCATTTACATTTAGGTGGATGCCCCTTGAAGATATAATTGTAATAAACAAGATCCACAGGTGTAAATATCATATAGTCTCACATGCATAAGAAATAAAAAGAAGAAATACAAACAGAAAGGTATAACACAATTACAAGGAAAATGAGAATTTGAGGATTCAACAAAGAGGAGAGGGCAAGGAGAAAATCTGGGATACATTACAGGGGCAAAACCATACATTCATACACACAAGATGGGTAAGGCAATGATCCTGAGAA
>NW_004525237.1:3555-4499 GCF_000260255.1 Octodon degus
CCCAATGACTAATATAATTCTAAATTGGGAAAAACTGAAATCTTTTCCTCTGAGCTCTGGTACAAGACAAGGATGTCCTCTATCACCACTCCTATACAATATATGTCTGGAATCATTAGCTTGAGCCATTAGACAAGAGAAAGAAATAAAAGAATAAGAATAGGTAAGGAAGAAGTTAAATTATGATTTTTTTTGATGATAGGATACTTTACTTGGAAGACCCAAAAAACTCCACCAAAAAGCTACTAGAATTGATACACAAATTCAGTAGCATAGCTGGATACAAAGTCAATACTCAAGAGTCCATAGTATTCAGCTACACAGAAAACAAAAACACTGAGAGGAACATTAAGGAAACAATACTTTTTGCAATACCACTGCAGAAAATGAAATATCATGGAATTCATCAAACTACAGAAATCAAACATCTTTTCATGGAAAATTACAATATTCTGAAAAAAGAGATCGTAGTGGATTTAAGAAAATGGAAAGATATTTCCTGCTCCTGGATAGGAAGAACCAACATCGTGAAGATGGCCATACTCCCAAAATTATTATTGCACAGATTTAATGCAATCCCTATTAAACTACCACGAACATACCTCCCAGACCTAGAGAAATCATTCCTAAAATTTATTTGGAACAAGAAAAGAACTAGAATAGCAAAGGCAATAGTAGGCAAGAAAGACAACGAAGGAGACATTATAATTCCTGACTTGAAATTATACAAGAAAGGTACTGTGAAAAAATAAGCATGGCATTGGCAATGGAATAGATCTGATGATCAAGGGAATATGTTAGAAGATGCAGAGGCCTCTATGAAGACACTCACAGATCTAATCTTTGACAAAGGAGCCAAACACACTCACTGGAAGAAAGATAGACTCTTTAACAAATGGTGCCAGGAAAAGTGGTTCTCTACATGCTGAAAACTAAAATTTGAC
>NW_004525237.1:9774-12066 GCF_000260255.1 Octodon degus
GAGGAGATGGCTCAGTGGAATAAGCACTTCCCTGGCAAGTGCAAGGGCCTGAGATCAATCCTCAATTCTGCCAAATAAAAAAGAATAATAATAAATCAGTACAACACTGATTTGGGAGATGCCTATATTTAAGCTTGCTAGAAGAGTTGAACCTGATCATCCTTCATAAGTCAAAAACCCCATATTTACATAAGAAATGCTATGGTTGCAGTACAAGAAGTACTGGAAAAGAGTAATATTTAGAGAACTTCAAGAATCTTTAGAAAAATCATAAAGAGGTTTTCTTGGTGACTCTTTTCTCATTGCTGGGATAAAATACACATCCCCCAAGCTTAAAGAAGGAAAGGTTTATTTAGCTCACAGTTAGTGGAAGTTTCAGTCCATACTTTCATGCTCCAAGTAACAGTGCTACATAGAAGAGGGCAGCTGTTCATGTTATCAGGAGAATAGCAAAGTGCAAAGAGAGCAGTCACAGCTAAGGCAGCTAGCCAGCTGATTTTCCCTCCTTACATTTGGATGCATATTATCCCCCTTAGGGCAAGTATGGCACTCACACCCACAATCCCAGAACTGGATCAAAAATTAATCACAAACTTTATAGGCCTTCAGAAGGCAACATGAGGCTTTTGGGGAACAACCAGACATAAATCATATTGAGGTCTAGGTTGTTCATGGTTTCAGAGTGTATCTTTCCTCACCCATCCATTGCTTTTCTCTCTGTACCACATCCTTTCTTCTCTTACTGTTCCCATCCTTTACACTCATACCTTTGTTATGATTGCATTTTTTCTTTGTACACTGGGCAGTATGCTGTCTACAATATACAAGGTGACAAATAACCAGTTCACATAAACATGGTTCCTTTGCACAGAGAAGTCAAACCTTTCTACTCCAGGCACCCAGCCTTCAAGAGGAAGATCCCACAATTGGAAGGCTCATTACCTTAACACTTTTTCACACATGAATTTGTCTGTCCCTGGATTTACTCAGAAATGGAGATATCAGCTTCCTTGCAGGCAGGTGGAGGGTCCCATATAGAACTCAGAAGCCCAGCAGGTGTCCTGCAACTTACTCTTTCATGGATACGGGCGCACTTTTCTCTGCTTCTCGCTTCAGGTTTTTCAACAACACATCTGCATACTGTTCAATAATGGGGAACATCTAAGCAAAAAAAAATAGCATAATATTCAGGTAAATTCACACACACACACACACACACACACACACACACACACAAAATACAAGGCATTCTGGGTCATGAAACCATGTATAGCATTTTGTAAGTAATTGTGTATTTTTTCCTAGGTCATAAAGGGAAAACTCATTCTTAGTAGCTCTCCTGCAGGAGGCTGTCCTAGAAAAAGAGATGAAGAACTTTGTACTTTCCCACAAACTCATTCTTTAAATTTTCAAATAAAAACCTTCATTCATGCTTACTTCCTTCAGTTTTCCACTGGTGAAAGTGGGTGATAGCAATGTCCGTACTCTCTTCCATTGTTCATCTTCAAGTGCATTGATGGAGTTTTTCATCAAGACTGATGGACGAATTGGCTAGGGTTCAAGGTTAAAGATGTTTCATAATAAAGAAGTATACAAAGATTTAATATTTGTAGAACATTTGTTGAACATAGATCTCCTGTTTAAGAAATATTTAGTAGTTTTCTGTGAAGTGGGAGGTCCTAAGCCAGATGCTTAATACACATTTATACATAAATACCTTGCATCCGCTGAGTATGTGTGAGGCACCCAGCCATCTGGCATGGTTTTGCCCTTTATATTCCAGACTCTTTTTCTAGGGAAGTGTATAGTTTTACCATAAACATGAAAGACATGGTAAACTTTTATGAATAACAGTCTAGAAGAAGGAAACTTATGCTGGAGGAACAGAACTGAGGTTTGTGCTCATGTTTGCATAATTACACACCGGTGACTAATTTGCATGAAGATGCACACAAGGATGAACACACATGTGCACACACACATTTACACCCTAAATCATTGCAGGATTAAACTGAAGAAATGTCAATACGCTCTATCGGTTTTGTCTGTGTCAATCTACTTTAACCTTTCAAGCATTACCTATGTGATTTGCTTTTTGCCAGTCCTTTGGAAAACCCATGACTCCTAAGGACTACTGAATTATATTGGATTATTTTGCTGAATTCACGCAACTACAATATCTAAATGGCAATAGAATACCCAGCTCTGACAAAACTAGACAAAAGAGGGGATATAAATGAAGCGCCATTTTGTACCTGTATATAAAAAATAGGATAGATATACAGCTTCTCT
>NW_004525237.1:12861-19418 GCF_000260255.1 Octodon degus
TCCATTTTGTATCTGTGTAATCAAAGTGGTTAGGATAGATATATAGTTACATTCTCTTAATGAATAGAGGGATTTGTTCTAATGGTGTTTGTAAATAGAATATCATGTCCACATCATGTACAGCAATTAACCACTAGGAAAAATGTATGCAATGTGTTAAGTATTGAAACTGTCCTACCAATTTGATTTAAAACTGTCTCATTGCTCTTTGTTTCTCAATAAAACTATGGAAAAAAATTAAAATAAAAAATCTCCTTTTACCATATTGACAAAAAAATGTTACAAATATGCAAGGCATTATCAATAGGAAAACCAGAATAAAGGAAACTTCCTTTCATTGTTTTCATAACTCACTGTGAAAATATGATTTAAGATTCAAAGTTTAATAATTAATAGATGTTTACACTTTTGAAACATGAATGCCTACCCGACGGTTGGTGAAGACAGAGTAAAATTCTTTGACAAGCACTGTTTTGATGACTTCTGGGTCTGTGATTGATAAAATTGGTTGTCTACCTTCATATGACCTGTTTTCAGAAAGCAGAACTGATTCAACATAATATGCCAGACTTTACAACTTGTCCCCTACCCAGGAATCACTGGACTTTGATCCATATATAATGAAAATGGTTATGTCTTACAAACTGTACACATCAAGAACTGCTCTTTTCAGTTAGACTTAGTGAATACTGGAGGCCCTGAACTCTTCACAGAACCAAAATCAGTGCAGCTCATGTAAAGAATAAGCATTAAAGACAAAATAACTTTTAAAACATCAGACTTTGAAATGACTTTTTCAATATGTTTAAGTTCAGATGTAATAGGTATGGTTATTGCTGACATGAAGCTTTTCCTGTGTTTATTTCTGAGTTAAGAATGGGTATAGTTCAGTACTGACACAATATTTGAAATTCTCTCATTTCACTCTCCCATGATGAGCAAAACTTAAACTTTAATTATTTTAGTATTCCAAGTGATATAATTAATATAAACTTCTGTATCTTTTTCACTATTTTTGTCTCTCTTTAAAATAAAACATAAAAGAAAACCACAAAAGTCAGATTTCTTATAAGAACCAAAGTCACATAGAGAGTGGGAGTTGTGTCAGTGAATATCCAACATCGTAATCTATTGCTATTGTGTCACAAGGTTATGATGGTCTGTGTGAAATCAGAAGAAGTGAATAAGAAGTAAGAAAATGGAAAGCTTTGTCCCATGTGCTTATGTAGCAAATGCAATGATCACACTTCTTTCATATCTCTCTAAACCTCCAGCATCTCTGAAAGGGTAGAGTGGCTTCAAAGGAATCACACTACTCCAAAATCACTAAGGACACAAGTCTACAGGGGAACACAGTGATTAAAGCAAGACCTGCATCTTGACCTCATAGCCAGAAGAATGAAGTAGAGAAGAAAATATCTGTATATTTACATAGGTGAATCACAGAAGTAAAAACTCAGAGTGTCTCAACTTCATTATATTGTGCACTTGAAGACCTAAACCCTCCCAATGCATAGCTTCAACCCAAGAGCTTATTGTCTAGTTTTTCCTCATTTCAAGGAATTCCCCCCACCAGTTTACCCATTGGAAGTTTCCTGAATACTCACCCCCAAATTTTTCCATACTTTCTATGACACTCTGTATCAAACAGCCATGGACCCTGGGAAGAAAATAAAACTATGATTTCATTGCCGTACAAAATGAAGTGGCCACATGTCTAACTGGGCAGTGAATGCATGGAAATCCAATAATTCAGACTACCCCTCCCTTGTAGGTACAATATATGGGCACTTAAGTATATCTAAATAAACAATGAGACACAAGAAAAATTCCCTAAGGAACTTCTGCTTCTATATGTGATTTTTCTAAATTCTGGAGTTGCCAGGATGAGTGGTATATGCCTGATATTCCAGCATTCAGGAAGTTGAAGTAGGAGGATTGTGTGAGTTTGAGACTATCCTGAACTGCATAGTGAAAGCCTGTCTCAAAAAAACCAAAAGATTAAAAACAGATAAAATTATGTTTTGTTTTATTCAATGCATTAGCTTATCATAGAAAGATCAGGAGATGCAAATTCTACACATAGACACAGCAAATTAAATACTGATATGGTTTGCACTTCCAATATACAGAACCTCATCCTCCTGCTATAAGTTGCATCCATGCATTTTAACAATGAAAAAGTAGATAGCAGACATGTTGACTTGGGATGAATCTATTAAATGATGTAGGAATAGTGCGGCGAAAGATTGCAATTTCAGAGGCAAATACAGTAGGTAATTCTGAGTCAGCAATTAGACAAAGCCATTCATTATGAAAATATGACCTGAGAGATAATTCCAGAGTCATGAGAAAGGAAATGTGGGCAAAGCACACCCTGAACACAGGGACTCCTTCTGGTCTTTTGTGTGTGGGACAGGAAAAATATGTCTGGTGTCACGGAAGGTGTCAAGTTCACAGCAGCATTGTAGCTAAGACCCATCCTCAGTTATGCCCTTTCTCTGTTCAGACTCACACATACAGGGCTGCCTCTGAAGGAAAGAAATAAAGTATAACGAAGACGGCTCTTATTCTGTACCTGAATTTGCTGACATATATAATGTGTAGAAAAAACAGGTTTAATCCTGTAACTCAATAGTGTCTCAAATTTTCTGATCAAGGAAATTATGGAGCCATGATTGATGCTGTATAATGTGACTAAGAAGAGTTACCTAGAGAGAAAACATTCTCTAAGGCTTTCACGGAGAGCAAATTGGTCAATCAATGACCGTGACTCATCCTCATGGCTGACAAGACAAAGGATCTACAAACTGCAGTACACAGAATTTCAGGGTAAATCCTGAGGGGATTTGACTGACCTTGTCAGTTGCAGAAGTAACATTTCTTGTTATATAGGTCTTGCTTTATCATGGTCTTAATCATCCAGCAGAAAAGTATGAAAACAAGGTGTAAATAGTAAAGCCATATTAAAATATGCTGAGATGCAAATCCTCAAGTCAATAGCTTGTGACATGGCCAGTCCTACGGATATCCCACTACTATTATGGACTACTGGACTATATTGGACTATTTTGCTGAATTCATGCATTTACAGTATTTACATTTCAATGGAATACCCATCTCTGACAATATAAAATAAAAAAGGGAGATATAAATGAAGGACCATTTTGTATCTGTATATACAAAATAGTTAGGATAGTTACACAGCTACTTTCTCTTAATTGAATGAGAAGAAAGATTTGTACTAGTAGTGTTTGGACAGGACACAATACCTGCATCTTTACCATGAATAACTAATACAGTCCAGACTAAACCCAGGCACTCCTCATCCAGCCTATGCCAAGGCCCAGCAAGTGTGTGGGAGAGCATCCGGCTACCCTGCACCTGTGGTACCTCTCTGAAACCAAATTCTGGCACTCTGAGGGAGGGAGACACTCTGCTGCAACACTCCAACACTCCTGAGCCACCCTCCCAAACCCGCCGAATGAGTAAGAACTTCTGCCAGGCTATGTGCTTTTGGGAACACCCAGATCCAGCCCAAGCCCAGGCCGGGTGAGTGTGTGGGAGAGCTTCTGGCCACCCTGCACCTTTGTGACAACCCCTGATCAAACTAAGGCACACAGCATGAGTGAGAGCCTCTGCTGTGGCCAGGGTTACATCCACTCCTCCAGAGCCCCCTGAAGCCTTCAGTGACTGAGTACTTCTGCCTTGCTCTCAGGACACCCCCCAGATACAGATCAAGCCAAGGCAGTGTAAGTGTGTGGGAGAGCTTCCCCTCTTCACTGTACCACTTGCTCCCCTCAAACCCAGCCAAGACGTGGCATACAGACCTGGGGTGAAACTCTGTAATTACATTCTCTACAGAGACAGTAGGAGACAAAACCACCCAGCTAATCCAGGAGTAGAATACCTTACAAGAAGGGGGTGACAGGCTCACTCTCAACGGCTGCAGCAAAAAGAAACTGAACACAACAGCCAAACACAAGCCAGGCACAAATGGATAATTCAAACTTTGTAGATAAAAATCCCAAATATCAGTAGGTGCTAATGTTATAACTTCACCAAAGCTCTACAACAAAGAACAGAGGACACTGCTATACAAAATGAGAAAAGTCAATATTCAAAAATCTATAAATGTAAAAACACTATATCAATGGAACAAAAACTAAAAAAAAAAAGATCATCTCTGTTGATGCATAAAAGACTTTTGACAAAGTCCAACACTCACTCATGTTCAAAGTCCTACAGAAAATTGGAATAGATGGCCTCTACTTCTGTGGGAGGCACAACAACTCCAGACCTCCAATACTATTGCAAGTGAGTCTTTTTCTAAATCCTGTGAATCTGCCACATTATAACTCTGTGCCATATAGCACTTAATGGTCACCTGAGTGCCTCAGACCTATAAAATTCTCTTGGTGCATCCGCGTCATTAGTGACGCTGACTTTCTCCTCCCCTACCTCTGATGAGCTAGGTTCCTAATTCTTACCCAGCCTATTTCCCATAAGTATCCTGCTATGCCCAGGAGGTGGGACTTCCAGTCATAGCCCAGTTGCCTAGTTACTCGTGCTTTTTACCCCCCGAAGTCATTTCCCTATGCCTCCACTATATATACCCAGCACCTCCGCTAAATAAATGAGACTTGATCAGAATGCTTTCTTCTCTCAATTTCTCATGTATCCTGTCCTTTGTCCCATCTTCAATTACTCGCTCCTCCCCCAGGTGACTTTCGTTGACTGACCTGCTGGTTCAGGACATACTTCAATCTGGTAAAAACAATTTATGAAAACCAAACGGCTAACATAATTCTAAATGGGGAAAAATTGAAAACTTTTACTCTTAGATCTGATGCCAGACAAGGATGTCCTCTATCACCACTCCTATTCAATATAGTTTTGAAATCATTACTTAGAGCTATTAAACAAGAGAAAAAATAAAAGGAATAAAAATTGGTAAAGAAGAAGTTAAAGTATTATTCTTTGCAGATGACATGATATTTTACTTGGAAAACCCAAAAAACTCCACAAAGAAGCTACTAGAATTAATACAGAAATTCAGTAGCATAGCAGGATACAAAGTCAATACCCAAAAATCAATAGCATTCCTCTACACAGACAACAAACACACTGAGAGGGAAATTATAGAAACAATACCTTTTACAATAGCACTGAGGAAAACGAAATACCTCGGATTTCATCTAACTAAAGAAGTCAAAGATCTTTTCAATGAAAATTACAGTACTCTTAAAAAAGAGATCCTAGAGGATTTCAGAAAATGGAAAGATATTCCATTCTCCTGAATAGGAAGAAAAAACATTGTGAAGATGACCATATTCCCAAAATTGCAGTACAGATTTAATTCAATTCCTATCAGATTACCACCAATGTACCTCACAGGGCTTGAGAAATCATTCCTAAAATTTATTTGGAACCAGAAAAGACCTAGAATAGCAAAGGCAATTCTGGGCAATAAAGAAAAGGCAGGAGGAATGACAATTTCTGATTTGAAATTATACTACAAGCATACTCTGATAAAATCTGCATGGTACAGGCAAAAAAAAATAGACCTGAGGATGAATGGAATACATTAGAAGACTCTGAAACCCCTACAAACATACTCAGCCAACTTATCTTTGACAAAATGGCCAAACATAATCACCGGAAGAAAGATAGTCTCTTTAAAAATGGTGCTGGAAAAATTGGCTCTCTGCATGCTGAAAATTAAAACTTGACCCAGGTCTATCACCATACACTAAGCTAAAGTCAAAATGAGCTAAAGATCTAAACATTAAAGCAGAGACACTAAATCTCCTGGAAGAGAAAGTGGGAGTAACTCTTGAAGACATAGGGGTAGGCAAAGAGTTCATGAACAAAAATGAAAGCGCACGGGAAACACTTGAAAGAATTAACAACTGGGAACTGCTCCTACTGAGAAGTATTTTACCATCAAAAGAAATTACAAACAAAGACAAAAGATAACCCAAATTTGGAAAAAATCATGACAAATAAGTAATCAAGCAAAAGTCTGCTCTCTGGAATTAATAAAGAACTAAAATACAATAGGGCCCAAAAATTTAAATACCCTGTAGAGAACTGGGCATCTGAGATGAACACACACTTCTCAGAGGGTGAAATTAAAGAAACAAATAAATATATGAAAAAATGCTCCACATAACTAACCATCTGCGAAATGCAAATTAAAACAACATTGAGATATCATGTCACGCGAGGAACAATGGCTATCATAAAGAAATCACCAAAAAAAAATGTGGTAGAAGCGGTGGGGAAAAATGAACACTTCTCCACTGATGGTGGGAATGTAGATTGGTGCAACCGTTAAGGAAATCAGTGTGGAGACACCTTAGAAAAGTTGGACTGGAAATCCCATTTAAACCAGCTATTCCTCTACTGGGAATTTTCCCAGAGGATCTGAAAACATCGTATCATAGGGATATATGTGTGCTTATGTTAACAGCAGTACAATTTTGGATAGTCAAATCTTAGAAACAACCAAGATGCCCATCACCAGAGGAATAGATGAAAAATATGTGGTATTT
>NW_004525237.1:19758-20904 GCF_000260255.1 Octodon degus
GAAACATGACAGTGACAAGCCATACAGTAATATGCAGAAGATGGGCAAGGCAATGATCCTGAGAATCTCCAGAACATTTTTTAATCTAGCAATTAATTGGAAAGATTCTCACCCTGACTAACTATATATACTGACACCTGTGAACTAAGCATTTGCACTGAAAATGGTAATCTGTAATAGTAATTTCATGCTTGGATTGCCTGTCATTCTGGTCTTCTGAATACGGGCTTCTTGTCATGATATGCCAGTTGCTCCTGTGCTGTTTCTTGGGTAGATGATTGTTCAAAAAGAAGGGGTGGGGAATTAATGCAAGAGACAGGAAAAGAAATGTTGTGGGACTGTTCTGCTTCAACGTTGTATATGGTTAGATTTTTGGACTTATGTGTAAACATAAGAATTATATAATTCTTCATGCTTATTTTTAAAGCATATTCTAATTTTTAAGTGTTTTTTCACTATATTCTGTAGGGACTTAAAGTTAAACATATCAATGCTTCATGAAAAATACCTGTTCCATATTATGCCTAAGATGCTTGATACGCAGACAAATAGTTAGGCTAAGCTTAACAGCCTAGATTGTATGGTAATAACAATAAGTTTCTCTTCTGGAGGGGTAAAAACTTAAATTTGCAGACCAAACTTAGAAAAAAAGGAAGGCCACCACAAAAGTCAACATTTTGGTTTTAGTTATTTAGAATGTAAAGCCATGGGTTTCCATGATGAATAATCAGCTGGGTCATATGAGAAAAGCACTCAAGCCAGACACTCTGATAACTAATGGTGCCATTCATTGGAATATCGCGAAGATAAACCTTAAATTGGCTTTCCTCCATTCACCTATTCTTTCCAACTTCTCACCTCTTCCTTTTCAAATCATCATTTAACTTGTTATCCTTTAGATTTAGATTTATTAGGTGGAGAAGTGTCCAAGTTCAGTTTTGGATCTGTTGAATTTCAGATGGCAATTATATTTCCAAAAAGAGAAGTGGTTAGATAGGATACAGGGATTTGTAGCTTAAAGAAGATAAATGAGTTGTAGAGGATACTGGAAAATAAAAGAGCATACATGGTAATTTCACGCTCAGACATTAATGAAATCACCTAGGAACGTGAGATGATAGGAAAAACAGATGAGAATTGAACCTT
>NW_004525237.1:27058-33959 GCF_000260255.1 Octodon degus
ATCATTTTGTGTAGCACTGTCTTCTGCCCTTTGTTGTAGATCTTTGCTGTAGTTATAACCTTCGCAAGTACTGAAGTTCAGGTGCAGCTCTACAAGGTTTAAACTTATCCAGCTGCGTCTGGTTTAGATCTGGCTGCTGTGCTCAGCTCCTTCCCGCTGCTCCCCTTGAGGTGAACCTGTTGTGCCCCTTTTGCGGGATGCTCTGCTCCTGGACTAGTTGGGTGGATCTACCCTCTACACTCTCTGAAGGGATTGCAGCTGCAGGGTTATGCCTCAGGCCTGTATGGCAGGCCTGAGCTGTGCCTGGAGGGGGCAAGTTGAAGTAGGGGGAAAAGGAAGCTCTCCCACACACTCACTGGACCTGGGCTAAGACTGGGTCCGGGGGTTCCCGGAACACCGCAAAATTCCTCTTCGGGGTGCAGTGTGCGGTGCTGCTGCGGAGTGGTGGGGGGCGGCCCAAGGGCTTGGGATAGGTTCCGGCCCACGCTGTGCCTGGGCTGGGACTGGTCCTGCCAGCACAGTGTAGCCATAAGCTCTCCACACACTTCCCGGACCTGGGCTGGGACTGTGTCTGGATGTTCCTGGAACTCGGCAGAAATTCCTACTCGGCGGGAGGCGTGGGGGACGTACTGCGGAGTGATTGGGGGCGGCCCGAGGGGGTGGTAGAGGGTCGGGCCCACTCTCCGCCTGGGCTGGGACTGGTCCCACAGGCACAGGGTAGCAGGAAGCTCTCCACACACTCACTGGACCTGGGCTGGGACTGAGTCTCTAGAATTGAATCTTGATGCTCAATAATCCAGTGTGAAAAGTTAAGGCAGAATGTTGAATTCTACTAGTAGCAGCTTCTGCCTTATCAGAATTTTTTTTTTTTACTTCCTGAATGAGAGTATAGAAGAGCATTGAGAGCAAAGCACATGGTAAGCAGGGTTTCCCAAACAGATGGAGTGGGGCTTCTCACTGTGCATTTTCCCTTTCTTTCCATTCTTATGAATGATATCCTTGGGAGAAAGAATCGAAAGTTAACTAGTTAATATCTAGTGATTCTTAGGCCAATGCCAGAATGACAATTACGTGAGGTTTGATAAGATACTTCAAATGGTAAAACATCCAGTTATGCATACACGAAAGATATGGCATTGCATGAACGACCTAATTTTAAATCTCATCTTACTCATTAACACTAGGTGGATGTACAAGTTGACATCTTTGTCACTCAGCCATAGCATGTGTGAAATGAGATAGTGACAACTTCTATCTTAGCTATGCATGCATGAATGAAGTAATGTTTGTTAAGTGTTCAATAATCAAAAAATAACTAATATGAAGACTATGCAATGTATAAGTTATTGTAACTGTACTACTATCCCGTTTGGAACTGTCACGTTACTGTTTGTTTCTGAATAAAATTAATAACAAAATAAGTAAATAAAAATTAAAAAAGAAAAGCCAGGTTTAAAATCAAGAGTTAATCTAAGAACATTTTGCAGGTTCAGGCAAAAATTAAATATTTTCAAATTTTCCTATGTGGAAAACTTGTACTATTTGACAATTTGGAACTCTAGGACAATTCAGTAGGTAGAAAATGAATAGCTACCCATGAACACTGGCATGAATTTGAGAAGTTGAATCTGTGGTGCAGATGTTTGCAAGTTACTCCAAGGCAACCCTTGGGTGCATTTATCTAAATGCTGATAAATTACAACTGAGCCTCCAAGGAGTATGAGCTGGGAAAAAAGAAAAGTCCTTCAATGTTTACGTCACATGAATTCCAGGCCCTGAGCACTTCTTCCTGAGTACGTAGAAAATTTTTCTCTGCTATTGAGGCAAACTCAGACTCCACAGATTTCAACACACAGTTTCAGGGAAAACCTACTGTGCTTGCCAGTGGAATCCACAATTTCTACAGAAGACAGAAACTTCAGAATTTTCTTCCAAGGACCATTGTTATCCATGGAAATAGACTAGTGTTTGAAAATAGAATAAAAGAAATTTCACAAGTGCAACTCACCTTGGAATAGGACAGAAGATTCCCCAAAAAAGGCAGAGGTTTTGGACCAGGAATTCCCAAATTCTTAAAACGTCCATGTGTGTGTGTCCCATATCTGAAAAATGAAACAGAAACCCACATCTTGAGTTAGGAACTTTATATACATGTGGGTATACCTGTCACTGAATTAGTAACTTTAACTGTTAAGCCATAAGTGTACCATGTATGTGATCACAAACATCAAACCTGCAAGAATATATTGTACAGGTACCCTGCAAATTATGTGGCCCCACTGTGGGATTACTGTATCAAGTTAGCATATCACAGATGGTGCCATATAATTGGGGATACCTTTTGACTCTTACCTTGGGTAAGTGCTATTTCACTATCCCTCCCACAAGTTATTATTAAATTTTCTTACAATACCTTATGGCTTTCCCACAAAACTACAGACCAATTCCAGAGGCCCCAGTGGTCTTTACAGCTGCAAGCCCAAAGCAGCACGATGGTGGGGAAATATTATGTTATTACTTGTTCCCAGATCGTGCTTTGCCTCAAAGTGAGAAAACAGGAGAAAAAGGCTTCTGTGATTGCAGGTTAGTGGGAGAAGGCACAAGGAATATAAGAAATGCAGGACTGACCAGAGACAAAGAAAGGGGGAAGAAGTGGTATCTGGGAAGATAAGCTGATTTTTTAAAGGCTTCAGCCATATTAGATGACAATCATAATAATTCACCAATTCATACATGGTGCAGAAACTATCACTAAAATACAATAACAGAAATAATTGAAAACATTACTTATTTTTTTTCAATTCCTAATAAGTCTGATTGCTTTTTTGTATTCCTACATTAAAAATGGTATAAAAAAAAGGTTTAATAATTTACAAAGAAATATAGAGGTTTGCAGTTTAATTTAAGTCATCTGCGCCCAAGGGACCTCTTGATTCAAACACAGGCACAGGGTGAGTGAGACCCTTTTCTGCACCCTTGGAATCCTGCTACCCCACAGCACACACCACCCCACCCCCAGCACACCAGCCCAATGAGTGGGAACATCTGCCGTGTTCTTGGGACACCCAGATCCAACCCTAGCCTAGCTCTGGTGAGTATGTGGGAAAGTTTCCTGATACCCTGCCCACGTGGGACCTTTTGGTCCAAACACAGGCCAGGCATGAGTGAGACCCTTTTCTGAGCCCTTGAAACAAACCCACTACAGTGCAACCCCACCCCCATGCCCACCCAGTGAATGAGAACTTCTGCCTCCTTCGCAGGATCCCCAGATCCAACCCTAGCACAGGCCCGGTGAGTGTGCTAAAGAGCTTCCCCTCTCCCCTAGTCTCCCTTGTCCCCTTAGACTCAGCTCAGGCCTGGCATACACGTCTGGAGTGAAACTCTGCAGCTGCAGTCCCTGCAGAGAGAGTAGGGGACAGACACACTCGGTTAGTCCAGGAGAAGATCATCTTGCCAGAGGGGCACAACAGGGTCACTCCCAAGGGCTGCAGCAGGAAGGAGCTGAGCACAACAGACAGACGCAAGCCAGGCACAACTGGATAAATTCAAACCTTGTAGATCTGCACCTGAATTTCAGTAGGTGCTAAGGTTAGAACTGCAGCAAAGATCTACAACAAAGGTCAGAAGACAGGGCTATACAAAATAACAATCAAAAGGAGTAAAATGGAATCTCAGAACCCAAGCCCACCCATAACAAGTGCAGAGGACATGAGCACAGAAAAAATTGGGAATCACACAGTTGAAATCGATGAGTCAAGATCTTCTGAAATAAAGAATCAAATGCAGAAAAGAATAGAGGAACTCACATCAGAAGTAAAAAAAGAAATCTCTCAATCAATACCATCTGCAGTAAGGAATCAAATGCTGAAACACATGGGGGAAACCCAATGCCCACCCAGAACAAGTGAAGAGGACACCAACTCAGCTGAAATGTATGAATTAATAGCGTTGAAAGTAAATAAGCAACAGCAGAGATATAGAAGAACTCAGAGCAGAATTAATTTCTGAAATTAAAAAAACAAATCCTGAATTCATAGCATCTGCAATAAACAATCAAATACAAAAACACATGGAGGAAATCAAAGCTGAAAAAAACACTACACTAAAAAAATTACTAAATGGTTCTCAGTAGAAATTGATTTAAAAAAAATAGAGGAGCTTAGAAAATGAGGAATTCCTTGAATGAGCAATAAAGGAAAGAAATAGATAGCATGAAGCAGAGTCAAAGAGATACAGAGGAACTTAAAATCTCAATCGCAACCTTGCAAAACTGGTTAAGTGAAAGTGAACACAGAGTTTCGGATCTTGAAGACGCTGGTGCAGCTTGTGAAAACGTAAGAAAAGATTTCTTTAAAAAAAAAGCAGGATGCAGGAAAAAAATAATTCATCACTTGCAAGACGATGCAAAGATGAACAATGTGAAACTCACAGGTATCAATGAGAAAGAAGGAGTGAATACAAATGATATTTAAAAAATATATGGGCAGAAAACTTCCCAAATGTGAGCAAACAATCTGACATCCAGGTAACCAAAGCATACAGAACTCCAAGTAACCTCAAACCAATTAAAAACAAACCAAGACATATAATAGTCAAGATCCAAGAAATCCCACAAAAGATTAATATACTGAAAGCCGCTAGAGAAAATAAGCAGATCACATTCAAAGGAAAACAAATCAATTAGAAAAAATTTGGAAGGAATAAAATCTTTTATCTATAATTAAAAAAAAAGAAAACAAATCAGAATTACAGCCACTTCTCTTCACAAAACATGAAGGCAAGAAGAGCATGAAGCAGAGGACTTCAAGTCCTCTATGAAAACAAATTCCAACCAACATCACTATACCCTGAAAAATTCTCTTTGAAGTTTGATGGAGAAGTGAATTACTTCCACAACAAAGATCAACTAAAGAATTTCATTATGATAAAGCTAACCCTACACAGGCTACTGAAAGATGTTCTAGGGAGACAGGAAAATAATCAGAACTCCACAGATGAGAACAGAAGCAAATAACAAAATAGGACAAACAATTAAACACAGGAGAAAAGGAGTAAACAATAGCAGGTAAATAACACTTCAATCATAACTCAGGACAGCTCAATTATAACCTTCAATGTAAATGGACTCAATTCACCAATTAAGAGAAGTAGACTGGTACAGTAGATTAGGAAACAAAATCCCACAATATGCTGTATAAAAGAAACACATTTAACTCATAAAGACATTCATAGTCTGTAAGTCACAGGATGGAAAACAATACTACACGACCCGGCACCTCAGAAAAAAGCAGGGGTAACAATCCTATTCTAAGAAAGTCACAACTTTAAACCAAGAATGGTCAAGCAAAATAAAGAAGGCCACAATATACTGGTTAGGGGAAAGATAATAAAAGAAGAGGTAACACTCATAAATATGTAGGCACCAAACATGCGAGCACCCACTATATAAAACAAATCTTAGTGGACATGAAAAATCTAATATCCAATAACACAATCTAAACAGGAGACCTTAACACCCCATTATCCCCAAAAGATAGGTCAACCAGACAAAAACTTAGGGAAGAAAAAACAGAACTGAACCAGAGCTTGAAACAAATGTACTTCGTGGACATATACAGAGTGTTCCACCCAAACACAGCTGAATACACATTTTTCTCAGTTGTACATGGGTCATTTTATAAAATCAACCACATACTGGTCCATAGGACATGCTTAAGTATATGCAAGAAAACAGAAATTATCACATGCATATTATCTGACCATAGTGCAATGAAACTGGAAATGAATGACAACAGAAACCAGAAAAAAACCCTAAATATATGGAAATTAAACAACACCTTCCTCATCTATCAATGGTCACAGATGAAATTAAACAACAAATTCGACATTATCTACAATTCAATGAAAATTCAAGAACAACTTATCAGAATTTATGGGAAACATTGAAAACACTTCTCAGAGGGAAATTTGTAGCTGTAAACTCACATATTAGGAAAACAGAAAGTGAACTAATAAACACCCTGATGCTGCATCTCCAACTAGAAAAGGAAGAGCAAACCAAACCCAGAGCCCCAAAACGAGAATAAATCATAAAGATTAGAACAGAAATTAATTCAATTGAGAAGAAGAAAACTGTTCAAATAATTAATGAAACAAAAAGCTGGTTTTTTTAAAGATTAAATAAAATCAATAAGCCCCTAGCCTATGTCATCAAAAAGAGGAAAGAAAAAGCCCAAATACTAGCAATAAGGAATGAAAGTGGTGTAATCTCCACCGATCCAGCGGCAATTCAGATTATCAAGAGCAGCTCTGAGAATCGTTACTCTCACCTAATAGAAGACAGAGATGAAACAGACAGATTACTAGAAAGATAAAAATTACCAAAACTGAATCAACAAGATATATCCATGCTCAATAACCCAATAACAGCCAATGAAATATGAGATGTAATTGTAAAAAAAAACCTACCTACAAAGAAAAGTATAGGTCCAGAGGGATTCACAGGTAAATTTTACAAGAAATTTACAAAAGCTGTAGTCCCTATGCTACTCAAGCTCTTCAATGAATCTCAAAAGAAAGCATTCCTCCCAAAATCCTTCTTGGAGGCAAGTATTATACAGATAGCAAAATCAGGGAAATACACAGCTAAAAAAGAGACCTACAGGCCGATCTCCCTCATAAACATAGATGCCAAAATCCTCAATCAAATACTAGCAAGTAGAATACAGCAAATCATCAAGAAGATCATACACCATGACCAAGTAGGATTCATCCCAGGGATGCAAGGATGGTTCAATATTCAAAAATCTATAAATGCAATACACTATATCAATAGAGTGAAAACTGAAAGCCACATGATCATCTAAATTGATGTAGAAAAGACTTTTGACAAAGTCCAACA
>NW_004525237.1:37599-50071 GCF_000260255.1 Octodon degus
AATAATATATGTAGTGTATTATTTGTTGAAACTGTACTTCCGATTTGATTTGAAACTGTCTCATTGCTATATGTTTATCAATAAAACTGTAGGAAAAAAAAAGAACTAGTACTTGAAATTCCCTTAAAGCCAGCTATCGCCCTACAGGGAGTTTTCCTGGAGGAACTGAAAACGTCATATTATAGTAATATATGTGCATCTATATTTGTAGCAGACAACTTGTGATACCAAATCTTGGAAGCAACCAAGATACCCATCACCTCAGGAGTGTATGAAAAAGATGTGGTTTTTTTATACAATGGAGTATTACTCAGCTATAAAGCATGATAAACTCGAAACATTTATATTTAAGTGGATACCACCTGAAAATATACTCATAAGGGAAAAAAACTAGACTCAATTTTTAAATATTGTATAGTCTCCGTAGTATAAGAACTCGAATGAAGAAATACAAATAGAAGCTTATAACACAATTAATAGGAAAGTGAGACCATGAGCATTGGAAAATGAGTAAAGGGCAAGAAGAAAACCTGGGAAACATGACAATGGCAAAGCCATACATTTATGCACACAAGACCAGTAAGGCAATACACTGAGAAACATCAGCAGATTCTTGAAACTAGCAGTTAATTAGTAGGATTCTCACCCTGACTAACTATATATGCAGATCCCAGTGAGCCAAGCAACTGAACTGAAAATAACAATGTGTAACAGAAGGATCACTTGTGCAGTGCCTGTTATTCTGGTCTTCAAAATATGTACTGCTTGTTAAGACATAGCAATTATTGTCTCACAATTAAATGTTCGTGTTTTAAAAATGAAAACGGTAATAAATGAAAAAAAGAGGTAAGAAAAAAAATGTCGCACAGACCCAGTCCTAGCCCAGGTCCGGTGAGTGTGTGGAGAGCTTCCTGCTACCCTGCGCTGTGGGGGACCAGCCCTACCAGCCCCTTGGGCTGCCCCCCACCACTCCTCAGTACCTCCCTCACCCCGGATATCATGTCCGCATCTTGTACAGCAATTAACCACTAAGAAGAATATATGCAGCGTGTTATTTGTTGAAACTGTACTTCAGATTTGGTTTGAAACTGTCTCATTGCTATCTGTTTATCATTAAAATTTTGAAAACAAAAGTCACAGTATTGTCTTCCTACAATGCTGTATATTGTCAGATTTCTAAATTTCCATGTAAAAATATGTAATTGTTTGTTCATATTTTTAAAATAATGTATTTTTTTACTTTTTTGCTCCATATAATATAGGGGCTTGAAGTTTAAAACGTTAATACTTTTTTTCATTTGTGTAGTGATTTAATTTTTTTCCACAATTTTACTGAGAAACAAATAGCAATGAAACAGTTTCAAATCAAATCGCTAGGACAGTTTCAATATTAACACACTGCATACATTCTTCTTAGTAGTTAATTGCTGTAAAAGATTCGGACATAATATCCTATTTACAAGCACCATTAGAACAAATCACTATTCAGTAAGAAAATGTAACTATATATCTATCCTAACCACTTTGAATACACAGATACAAAATGGCCATTCATCTGTATCCCCTTCTATTGTTAAGTTCCATTATTTGAATATTACAGTAATGTAAGCTCAGTAAAATATTCTAAAAGAGTCCAGTAGCCCATAATAGTATTGAGTCTTCCGCTTCACTGGCAATGTCAGAAATTGTTGACCTGAGTCCCCTACTGCTCAACATAACAGCATGGCTCTACTTCTTATACTTCGTTTTTATACTTTTCTACTGGATGGTTAGGACCAAGGTAAAGCAGGACCTATGCAACAAGAGTTGTAGCTTTTGGGTCTGATAAGGTCAGTGAAATCCCCTCAGGATTGATCCTGAGATCCTGTACCTCAGATTGTAGAACCTTTGTCAGTGTCAGCCATGTGGATGAGTCATGGCCATTGCTTGGCCAATGTGCTCTCTGTGAAAGCCTGAGAGAATGTTTTATCTCCATGTGACTCTCCTTAGGCACACTCTACATCACCGATCATTTTCCTCTTTGGCCCCATAATCTCCTTCATCAGAAAATTTGGGACACTACCAAGTTACGTGACATTACAGTTCAAGTTCTCATATGTCCTGGGTCTTAATTGACCTTGGAAGGCTAGGGCAAAAATGTTGACTTTCCTTGCAGCCCTCCTTTTTCTCCAATTTTGGTCTCCAAACTGAGGTTGTTAACCATCCAGAAGACGAGCTTATTGTTATTACTATACAACTTAGGCTGTTAATCTTAACCTCACTATCTGTCTGAATATTAAACATCTTAGGCATAACATGGAACTGGTATTTTTCATTAAGTATTGATATATTGAACTTTAAGTCCCTACAAAATATGATGAAAAAGCATTTAAAAATTAGAATATATAAAATATGAATACTTGATGGAAAATACCTCTTCCATGTTATGCCCAAGATGTTTGACATTCAGACAGATAGTGAGGGTGAACACCACTGCATACGTTGTAGGGTAATAATAAGCTTCTCTTCTGGAGGGTTAACAACCTAAGTTTTCAGACCAAAAGTTAAAGGAAAAGAAGGGCTGCAAGAACAGCCAACATATTGATCCTAGCCTTTCAAAGCCAGTGATGAATGAGGACATAAGTGAACCTATACTATAACATCATGTAACTCAGTTTGTCCCAAAATTTCTGATCATGGAGATTATGGGACCACAGAGCTACGTGGTTGATGATGTAGAGTGTGCCTATGGAGAGTCACATGGAGAGACAACCTTCTCTCACGATTTTTCAGAGAGAAAATTGGTCAAGCAATGGCCATGACTCATCCACATGGCTGACACTAACAAAGGATCTGCTAACTTCAGTACTGGCTTATGAGATAAATCCGAGGGGACTTGACTGACCTTATCAGATAGAAACGTTATATTTCTTGCTATATAGGTCTTGCTTTATCTTTGTCTTAACCATTCGGCAGAAATGTGTAAATACGAGATATAAAAAGTAAAGCCATATTAATATACTGAGCTGTGAAAGATTCAAGTCAATACATTCTGACATTGCCATTCCTCCAGATAACCCACTACTATTATGAACTGCTGGGCTATATTGGATTATTTTGCCGAATCGCGCACCTAGAATGTTTCAGTGGCAATGGTACACCCATCTCTAACAAAAGAAAACAAAAGTAGTAGATACACTTTGCATCTGTATGTACAATATATATAATACAAAATAGGTAGGATAGATATATAGCTACTTTCTCTTAATTCAAAGAGAAGAAAGATTTGTACTAATAGTATTTGGACAGGATATCATGTCTGTATCTTGTACTATGAATGACTTCTAAGGAGATACAATACACAATGTATTCATTATTGAAACTGTCGTATTAATCAGTTTTGGAACTGTCTCATTGCTATTAGTTTCTCGATAGAATTAATAAAAAATAAATACATTTTTTAAAAAGTCATGGATATAAATAGTCATTTGATTTTTGACATCTCATTTAAATAATAAAAGACCTAGTGGTGGCCTCAAAAAGGGGTTCCAAGTTCTGATCACTTCTTCATATCTAGGTCAACTTGTGCAATAAAGATATATTGTGCCCCAAATGTTTCTTCAGCTCTAACATTCATGATATTCAGACTTTACGTGGTAGTATTAATAGGCTCCACCTAGATTTCAGGCTAATATTTCTGGTGTTAATGACTATCTTTTTCTTGCAGATAAGTTAAATTCATTTACTTTAATTTCACAGAGGTCATATTAGGTTAAGTGAAGAAGTGTCTTGTATTCTCTTCCAAAATGTAAAATACAGGGTTCTCACCATATGATCAAGATTCTATTAAAGCAAAAGGGAAGTCAATTACTACATATTTGCTTGTCAATATGTACTATTAAATTTTAAAGTCTTGGCCAAGATAAAAATACTGCAACAGAAAGAAAATCCAGGTTTTAAAAAATGGGAAAGATACTTTCTTTTTATATTTTATTTATTTATTAATAGTAATTTTATCGGGAAAAATAGTAATGAAACAGTTTCAAAATTGATTAGTAGGACAGTTTCAATAATTAATGCATTTCATATTATTGTCTTATTTGTGGTTATGCATAGTACAAGATACAGAGAAAGGATACTTTGGATGGAAAGGAATCATTCCACTGCTAAGCTGAGGAACAATTTATAATTGTGTTTTCCAGAGAATGCTAATTAACCTATTCTGGTACCACAGTGTATTGTCAGACTGTACAATGAAGTCAGACCTGAAGAAAAATTTAACAACAATGAGGATAGCTCCAGCACAGGACCTATTCAAGGAACTGACCAAATGGAAACCTAAGTTGTAAATAGGTGATAAATATGTAAAAATTATTGTGTTAAATTTTATTAGTATTAATATAGCTTAAAAATATATAAAAATCCAAAATATGCATTCATGCTAATTATAAATAAAAGATTTTATTTGTTCTAAATTTTTCTAAGGAGAAATAGCTGAAAATTCAGAAAAAAAAAACATTTAGGCTACTTATAATGATAAATTTCTAAAACTTTTAATAGATTGCTATAATTTAATTATGGCCAAAGATTTAGAGTGCATTCTTAATTTTATAAAGATGTTTGCTTGTGTATTTTATGTTTTTCTTTATGTGTCTTTCAATGAACAGCTTTTTCTCTTCTTTTTTTGGTAATTTATTCTAAGTATAATTTAAGATTTAAACTTAAAAGTATGTTTCTTCCTAAATTACCAGATAGTCACATGATATCAAAATTGGTGTACACAATTCTTCAAAGGGTTCAAGCATGCAATTAATGAAAAGAGGTGTGAACAACCTTTTTATTCATTGCAGTTTTCAATAATCTCCATAGTCTCTTTGAAGACACCCTCAATAAATTGATCATTGTTTCTAAGTTAAAGTTTTTCAAATAAAAATTATATTAAGGTTTTCTCTTAAAAATGGTTTTGGTACAAAATTAAAATAAGAAACAATTTCTCACTTGTTTATGCTAATTCATTATTGTTAACCTCACAGTGTATTAAGTGCATGTATGATCCAGGTATACAGGGCTTAATGGGAGAACCCCTGTGTTTTATCGTAAACATCCTTGAGAAGTCAGAGGGCTTTTGGGTTGGAAACTTACTTTGGGGACAGAGGGTGAAGAATCATGATAACCTTTGGACCTCCCCTTCTTGGGAACTAATATATTGCAGCTTTTTTTGCCATGATCCCCTCATGTTTGACAGATTGAACTCCTTGTTTTATAATTTGAAGTGCTTGGGATTTTCTTTTATTAAATTTATATCTCAGCTGTGTCTAGGTACTATTGCTTTACTGCTTGAACAGACCCCCTGTATTCTTACACCTGTCACCCTAAAAGAATCCAGGTATGGAAACTCTGCTCTTTCTGCATTATCAAATTAGATAAGGCTCTGTCCAGATTGAAGCATTTCATGGGACTGTGAGTTGCGAGTATAACTGCTGTAATGGAAATTCCAAGAGCAGTGTCTGTATTAGCCATTGCCTTCAGTAGGAAGTTCAAAGTGCCAAATTTGTACATGATTTATATTTATGGTAGAAGGTACAAGCTTGAAGCTTAGCCTGCACCTGTGCTGTCATGGGGTTGATAGATTCATTTGTGTAACTCTTACTTTGTACAATAATACCAGTTATGAATGGGAAGATAGATGGGCACAGTATGGGAGTGTGGATCCATTCTGATGTGTGTCTAACCCTAACTCATTATATAAAGAAATTGTGTATATGAGTTTTGAACATGATCCCACTACTGATGCTTCCACTTTAGCATTAAGTAGACTTTTAAAAAGGTTCTGCTAGATGGTTACGACCAAGTGAAAGCAAGACCTAAATAAATCAAAGTGTAACTTGTGCTATCTGACAAGGTCAGTCAAATCCCCTCAGGATTTCCCCTGGAACCATGTACCAGGACCACCATGTGGGCCTTTCACCAGAGTCAACCATATCGATGGGTCAAGATCATTACTTGACCATATTGCTCTCTGAGAAAGCCTGAGAGAATTTTTCCATCTATATGACTCTTCCTAGGTACATTATACATTGTTGATCACTTTTCACGGTGGCCCAATAATCTCCTTGATCAGGAATTTTGGGACACAACTGTTACAGGATGTCACAGAAGAGTTTCTGTTATGTCCTGAATCCTCACTGACCTTAACCATCCAACAGAAAAGTATAACCACAAGGCATAAAAGTAAAGCTATATTAATAAGTTGAGCTGTAAAAGGCTGACATCAACAACTTCTGACAATTTCCAGTTGTGCTGATAACCCACTACTATTATGGACTATTGGGTTATATCGGGCTATTTTGCTGAATTCAAGAATGTTAAATCTTTGGTCTGGAATCAAGTATGAAAAAGTCCTTTAAAGATTTCTCCAAATACAAATAACAACAAGGGAGCAATCATCTCTGACAAAACAAAAGCAAAAGGGGATATATATAAAAGAAGTGTGTGTGTGCGTGTGTGTGTGTGTGTGTGTGTGTGTGTAAAACTTATGTGTATATACAAGAGAATTAGGATAGATATATAATTACTTTCTCTTAGTTCAATGACAGGAAATGTTTGTAGTAATATTGTTTAGACAAGATATCATGTCTCCATCTTGTCCTCTGAATAAGTACTAGGAAGACAACAATATGCAATATATCAATCATTGTACCTGCCATACTAACCTGTCCTAAAACTGCTACATTATTGTATTATCTTTTTTCTCATTAAAATGAAACAAATAGAAAAAAATTAAAAGTTTAAAATATATTTTTTCTGCATAGCTTATAGTTTTGGCTCTGGTCTGTGATCATTCCAGCTGTCTTATTTTTGATTCAACTTTGTACTTTGCCAGGAATCATTGGCTGGGCCTAAGCGTAGCTATATAAGATCTGGGTCACCTTTCACAAATAACAATTTTTTAAAAAGCAGAGATATTGCAGGCCAGACCCAGAAATTGGCTTCACCTTGCTGAAGTAACAGTCTGAAATAATTAAAATGTGGCAATGTTCCCAGCTTCCTTATCCCACGATTTGCACAATGCCTCAGTGATTGACTCAGTGTTTCTTCTATTTATCAGCTTGGTCCTGGAAAACTATTCCAGCTGAGGTAAAATAAGAAATCTTACAGGTAACTAGAAAAAAATCTGGGCACAGAGTCAAGATAATTTGTATATAAGCTTGAAGAAAAATAAACTCATATTTGGTCCTACAATCCAGATCTCTCAAGTCCAGCTTTCTTTCTTTTCATTCCATCCTCCCTCTACCTTGATCTCCTCAGGGAGGGCTGGATTCCTGCAATGCTTTATATCAACGGTCTCTGCATAAAGCCCAATGAAGAGGTGCATCCTTGGGCTACACATACAGCTCTGTCATGTGCAGGTGTTCACAGATATAATTTCTTGATCTTAGTGGAAAGAACAGAGAGGAGAGACTGAGAAAAGAGGCAACAGGAAGCCACATTTCCTTAGAATTTCTAGGCTTACAAATATTCCCCAGAAAAGTTGAAAAATGAGTGGCTAGAAATATGTCATGTATAAATTTTTTATATGCCCGAGATTTTACAGGTAAAGGAGAGAGGACCTTCCAAATTTCATGAAGCTTCATATTGATAGCAATGTTTGCATTACACAAGATAAATACATATTATATAATTAAGCTATTTAAAGATGTGCATACTTCCTCTCATCTACAGGCAAGGAATGAATACTTATAAAACATTCTTTACACACATAATAAATTCAATTCAATAAAATGTGACAAAATGAAACCCAAATCTTGCAGAAAAAGGACAGCTGTGTGACGATTACTCAAGAGAAACATCAGCATTTCTGATATGGGTATTAAAATTGCTCTGCAACACTTGGGTAGAGATTTAGTATTCCATTCTAAAATCACATCAATATAAAATAAATTCTTATGAGAAATGTTGGATGGAGCCACTGAGACATATTAAGGATGCTAATTTCACTGGAGAGTCACACATAGTGGAAAATATATATGTGATACAGAAGTGAGGCCTATAAGAGGGAAAAATGGGGCCAAAATTTCCTACAAAACCTAGAATGCATCAGGAATTCTTGCATTCAAGGTTCTGTGGATTAGGGATGGAGGGGAAAAGGAAACACCCAATGCCGCAGGACACATGACTTCCCATAGCTCCCCCAACAAACTGAATAAGCAAGGCCTAGATTCTGGGACAGATGTACATTAAATTTTGTGTCCTAGTATTTCTCAAGCTTTCAAATTAAGCAAGGTTCATGTGTCATAAAGTATCACTTGTTTGTAAGCTTCACATGTGTTATTCTAGGTTCAAATTCAAGTCAATTGTATCACACTTGGCACCGTCTTGTTCATCTCCTTTTAGTCACTGAAATAGGGCAATGAGAGAAGGAAGCTCAAAACATCAGCACAGGGTAATAGGAAAACAGAAAACAGGGGCGTGGACAATTACTCACAGATAGAGAAGCAGGACAATGAGAGCCAGGAAAAACCAGGTTTCCTTGTAAAAGTTCCAGATCAGATCCATTGTGGATTTATTCAAACCTCCTCTTGAATTTTCAGGCAGGTAACTGCAGACCTCCACCACTCACTCTAAATCAGTGAAGAAAGCAGGAATATATATGGTCTGGGAAAGGAGGTGGGATATGACCTCCAGCCAGTAGGAGGGCCTCCTTGTAACGCCTGATTTGGAGAAGTCTAGTGCCCATTCTAGTGTGGCAAGTGATAATCAAACAAGTACATCTAGTTTGCGTTTGTAGTCTATGGGAAAATCAATATAGAACACCAGCAATCATCCAAAGTTCAGAGTATTCATTCTCATTGGAATCTCTAATAAACCTGAGATGATTAAATATTTTCCCACCTGCCCTCATCTCTTTTGCTATCCTCACTTTGAAATATTTAACTTTAGTCCTTTTAAACAAGTTTATTCTATAGATCTTTATCCATGTAATTACATCAGCATAAAATTTCCTGAGTCCAATGCTAGATCCCTTGTCACATTTCACTTTGGGTCAAAGCCAGATCTAGTACTTTTCTCATACAATTTGCTTGCATCAAATAAAATTGTTTCTTCCTCTGGCCAAATTCTATCCCCCTCACACATTTATATTTTCCTTTCCACTTAATCCCACTATTTCTTGTTTCCATTTACTTCATTTATCTGCACGTGAGATTACCAATAAAACAAAACAGCTAGTCTTCACTCATGTGTCCCTACTCCCTAGGAGAATACTCTATAGATTTAGCAACCATGGAATTTCTTTTGATTAAGCTGGGTGAGCATCTTTGTATAGCCATATGCTGCCTTTGTGAGCTTTTGGGGACAAAAACATCTTCATGTATTGTTTAAACCACATAGGATAAGGCCTGTAGATCAATCACCAACATGGCAAATTCAGTCTCATGACAACAGGTTAGCTTGTGGGAGAAAGGAAATGGATAAGGTGGAGTTGAAATCTACAACAAGTTGAATCAATACTTGTTGCTTTTCCACAGTTCCACTACAGGAACTGACATAGTAACACAGACAGATTATTCAAAAACAGATTCCCAACTTTCAGGAATCCACATTTTCACAACCAGGGATATGGACATGAAAGAAGACCATAAAAACAGAATAGACAGATTCATCCTAACACAATGCTACTAATGACACTGTACACAACAGGCCACATGTACAGCAGAGAGTACTCAGTCTCCATAAGGATTATGTGTACCTGTACTTTGTGGCTGTTGTATCCAGATTAGATAGATCTTGGCTTCTCTGTAAATATTCGAGAACATAAATGAATATAAAATGGGATAGGCAGCTGCACAAGGCTGCATTCCCACCAACAGTGGAGAAGAGTTGCTTTGTCCCCACAGCCTCTCTGGCATTTGTTATTAGTTGATTTCTTTATGATAGCCATTCTTTCTGGAGTGAGATGGTATCTCAATGTTGTTATAATTTTCATTTCACAAATGGTCAATGTTGTGCAATATGTTTTCACATATATATTTGCCACTTGTATTAATTTCACTAAGAAATGTGTATTCATCTCAGATGCCTGATTGTGGATTGGATCTTTAAACTTTAGTGGTGTAATATTTTTGTTCTTTATATACTCTAGTTGGAAGACCTGTGTCTGAGAGATTATTGGTAATTTTTTTTTCCATTTGTGGACTGTGTTTTCACTCTGTTGGTGACTTTTGACATGCAGAAATTTCTCAATAATAAGATATGGGCCTAGTTAATCATTCTTTGAAGTAATTCTCATGTAGTTTGATTTATGTTCAGGAACTGTCTGTCTAGCTCTATGTCTTCGACATTTTCACCTACATTCTCCTTAAGGAGATTTACTGTTTTTATTTTAATGTCTAAATCTTTGATCAATTTTGACTTTGGTTTAGTGAATGGTTATAGACCCAGGTCTAGTTTTAGGCTTCAGCATGCATAGAGCCAGTTTTTCCAGCACCAATTCTTAAAGAGGCTATCTTTCTTCCAGTGAACATATTTGGACACTTTGTCAAAGATAAGATGGCTGAGTATGTTTTCAGGTGCATTTACATCTTTTTTAAGGAGAAAAAGTTTATTTGGCTCACAGTTTGTAGAGGTTTCAGTCCACAGTTGGTTGGCTCCAAGGCAGGGTGACGTGGCAAAGTGCATTGCAAAAGAGAAGCTATTCATGGCAGACAGAGAACCGCAAAAGCAAACAAGGAAACTTAGCAGCTTCTTTCTGCCCCATTTAAACTGTATCTATGATACCAGGCTTAGTTGCCAAAGCCATCAGTTGACTGATTCAGTAATAACACACACTTAATCCAAGTACTCTTAATCTTAGCATTGCAAAATAGATCAATCCCTGAATCACACTTTCTAGATCCAGCTACCTCTGAAAATCCCTACATATGACTGCATGAGACTTTGCGATTTCATCTAGACACAAATCACAACATTCTTCCCCTGACTTCCCAAGGAGTCATGAACATCCCTTTAATTCATCTTTAGATTTATCATTTAGTCTCACTCTAAAAGTTGGAAAATTTAGCACTTCGTCTATCTGTAAAAGTTGCCAAAGTCCCAACAGTTTCATCATTGCTAAAAAGTCCAAGTCCAAAGTTTCCTCTGAGATGTAAGGCAAACTTGAGCTCTGTGCAAATAAAAAAAAAGTTAAACACGTCCAACATACCATACCATAACAAACATTACCACTTCAAAAGTTACACATGATGGAGAGATAGAAAAGAATAGGATTAAATCAAATGGAAAATGCAGCAGAGAAAACATTAAATCTTGTAATTCTGTGTACAGCATCTGAGGAAATTTGTGACAAGACACAAACTAAAGGGCTTTTGTGATTCCATGTCTGCCACTGCCAGTGATTATAGCTCCACACCTTTTATTTTGCTCTGTCTTGATCCTTCTTTGTAGTTTTCCTTGGGTAATCCACATTCCTTGATTCTTCAGACTTCTGGAGTGTCCACTGCACCTTTGGCTTGACAGTTTCACACAATCCCCTCTCATGAACACACGATGTGCCCACACAGACCTTCTGAAATGTGTGCAGAAGATTTCTATTCTTCATGTATGTGAAATATGGATGAAGTC
This sequence comes from Octodon degus, assembly GCF_000260255.1. Taxonomy (NCBI): domain Eukaryota; kingdom Metazoa; phylum Chordata; class Mammalia; order Rodentia; family Octodontidae; genus Octodon; species Octodon degus. The sequence continues at coordinate 49,198 of NW_004525237.1, forward strand.
AGGGTCTGCAAACAAATGGATCAATAGCCATGCTTCTTTCTTTCTTAGATGTAGAAGTCAAATGCTTAGATACTGAGTACTCTAAACTTAATGCAAAGGAACCAATTCTGTAGACCACTGATATTACAGTACATGCTACTCTAGGGGTGTCTCTTCTTAAAGCAGTCTTTTCCCATTGCAACAACAAATTTGAAAGTTTGCAGTCGTCCTGGTTCTTGTGCTATCCTCTGGCCATCTTTTATATTGTCTTCTGAAATACTTAGCTCTTTCCTTGCTAGTGTTTTCAGTTACCAATTTCTCCTCTGTTCTTTGGGTTCTGGTGGTAGCATTCCTGAAGCTTCCTTTCTGATCAAAGCTAAAACATTTTGTTTATTTTTTAATAATTTTATTGAGAAATAAAGAGCAAAGAGAGTTGCAAAATCGATTATTAGGACAGTTTCAATAATTAATACATTGCATATTGTTGTCTTCTTAGTGGTTATTCTTAGTACGAGATGCAGGCATAATATCCTGTCCAAGCACTACTACTACAAATCTTTCTTCTCATTAAATTAAGAGAAAGTAGCAGTATACCTATTCTATCTGTTTTGTTCTTCTTAAGTTTAATAATACGTAAAACTTTTGCTTGCATGACTGCATATTAGACAGGTAAGTATATGTTATAAACAAATAACTGTTCATTAAAAGTTACATCTCTATTCAAATTATAACATTAAAAGTTTGAAAAAGGAAACAAAATTGTGTCTAGTCATATCACAGTAAATGGATAACAGTTTACATGTGGTTTTTCTTCTTTTTAAATAATTTTATTGAGAAACAAATAGCAATGAGAGAATTTCAAAAGATATTGGACGGTAATTTTCAATAATTAATA
>NW_004525237.1:50171-52368 GCF_000260255.1 Octodon degus
GGGTTCTGGTGGTAGCATTCCTGAAGCTTCCTTTCTGATCAAAGCTAAAACATTTTATTTATTTTTTAATAATTTTATTGAGAAATAAAGAGCAAAGAGAGTTGCAAAACCGATTATTAGGACAGTTTCAATAATTAATACATTGCATATTGTTGTCTTCTTAGTGGTTATTCTTAGAACGAGATGCAGGCATAATATCCTGTCCAAGCACTACTACTACAAATCTTTCTTATTAAATTAAGAGAAAGTAGCAGTATATCTATTGTATGTATTTTGTTCTTCTTAAGTTTAATAATATGTAAAACTTTTGCTTGCATGACTGCATATTAGACAGGTAAGTATATGTTATAAACAAATAACTGTTCATTAAAAGTTACATCTCTACTCAAATTATAACGTTAAAAGTTTGAAAAAGGAAACAAAATTGTGTCTAGTCATATCACAGTAAATGAATAACAGTTTACATGTTGTTTTTCTTCTTTCTAAATAATTTTATTGAGAAACAAATAGCAATGAGAGAATTTCAAAAGAGATTGGACGGAAAATTTCAATAATTAATATTTCATATTGTTTTCTTAGTAGTTATTCATTGTAAAAGACGCAGACATGGTATCCTGTCCATAAACACTATTGCAACAAATCTTTCCATTCCTTGAATTAAGAGAAAGTAGCACTATATCTATCCTAACTATTTTCAATATACTGATACAAAAAGGTCACACGTTTGTATCCAATATTGTATAGTATTGTCAGTGAAGGGCAATGCATTGTCACTTAAATATTGTAGGTGCATTAATTCAGCGAAATATTCCAACAAAGTTCAGAAGTCCATAACAGTAGTTGGTTATCCGTGGGACTGGCAATGTCAGAACTTGTCGGGTTGAGTTTATACACCTCAACAGATTAATATGCCTTTAATTTTTATGACTCATTTTTGTACTTTTCTACTGCATGCTTAAAACCAAGATAAAGTCATAGCCCAGGTCCGGTGAGTGTGTGGGAGAGCTTCCTGCAACCCTGCACCGGTGGGACCAGTCCCAGCCCAGAAACAGCGTGGGCCCCACCCTCTCCCAACAACTTGGGCCACCCCCACCATTCCGCAGCACCTCACCCACCCAGCTCGCAGAGTAAGAATTTCTGCAGCATTCCGGGACCCCCAGACCCACTCCTAGCCCAGGTTCGGTGAGTGTGTGGGAGACGTTCCTCTTCCCCCTACTTCACGTGCCCATCCAGGCACAGCTCAGGAATGGCATACATGCCTGGGGGTAACGCTGCAGCTACAATCCCTGCAGAGAGTGAAGAGGATAGATCCACTGAGTTAGTCCAGAAGCAGAACATCTTGCCACAGGGGCACAACAGGTTCACCCTCAAGGGCAGCAGCGGGAAGGACATGAGCACAGCATACAGACCCAAGCCAGACACAGCTGGATAAATCCAAACTTTGTAGAGCTGCACATGAACTTCAGTACATGAGAAGGTTATAACTCCAGGAAAGATCTACAACAAAGGTCAGAAGACAGTGCTGCACAAAATGATGAGAAGGAATAAAATGCAACCTCAGAACACAAGCCCACCCGTAACAAGTGGAAAGGACACTAACAGAACAAATTGGAGATCACACAGCTGAAAGCAATGAATCAACGGCTTCTGAAATAAAGAAACAGCTGTAGAAAGATACAGAGGACCTCAGCTTGGAAATAAAAAAGAAATCGCTGAATTAATAACATCTTCACTAAAGAATCAAATGCAGAAACATTTGGAAGAAAACCAGTGCCCAGCCAGAACAAGTGTGGAGGACACTACCTCGGTTCCAATGCATGAATTAATAGTGTCGATAGTAAATAAGCAACAGCAGAAAGATATAGAGGAAATCAGAGGGCAATGCTTTTCTGAAATAAAAGAAGAACTCTCAGAACTCATAGCAGCTGAAGTAAACAACCAACTACAGAAACAGAGGCAGGAAACCCAATCTGAAAAAAACATTGCAGGAAAAGAATTTATAACTCCTTCTAAAGAAGATATTGATTAAAAAAGATAGCAGAGATTAGAAAAATGCTGGATTCCCTGAATGAGTAACACAGGAAAGAAGTACATCGCATGAAGAGAGTCAAAGAGATATAGAGGAAATTAAAATCTAAATCAAGAGCGCACAAAAACGTATAAGTGAATGCAAAGACAGTTTCAGATCTTGAAGATG
>NW_004525237.1:52468-53230 GCF_000260255.1 Octodon degus
CATCACCTGCAAGATGATGCAAAGATGAACAATGTGAGACTAATAGGCATCAATGAAAAAGAAGGAGTTTACACAAATGACATTTAAAAAATATGGGCAGAAGTAATAGCAGAAAACTTCGCAAATATTAGAAAACAATCTCACATTCAAGTAACTGAAGTATACAGAACGCCAAGGAACCTCAACCCAATGAAAAACACACCGAGAAATATAATAGACAAGATCCCAGAAAGTCAGCACAAGAATAATCTACTGAAAGCAACTAGAGAAAAGAAGCCAATCACAAACAAAGGAAAACCCATCAGAATTCTGGCCCACTTCTCTTCACAAAGAATGCAGGCAAGAAGAGCATGGAGCAGATTACTTCAGGTCCTCTATGAAAACAAACTCCAACTCAGACTACTATAGCCTGCAAAACTCTCTTTCAAGTTTGATGGAGAAGTGAAATACTTCCATGACAAAAAGCAGCTAAAAAATTTCGCAATGACAAAGCCAACCTCACACACACTACTGAAAGATGTTCTAGAGAGGGACCAAAATGATGAGAACTCCACGAATGAGATCAGAAGCAACCAACTAAATAGGGCAAGGAATTAAACACAGGAGAAAAAGGAGTAAACGATAACAGGTAAATAACATGGCAACCATAAGTCAATACATCTCCGTACTAACCATCAATGTAAATGGACTCAATTCACCAGTTAAGAGAAATAGACTGGTACAGTGGAATAGGAAACAAAATCCAAATGTGCTGTATACAAG
>NW_004525237.1:54030-54759 GCF_000260255.1 Octodon degus
CCTCATCAAACAGAGGAAAGAAAAAATTTAAATGCAAGCAATAAGGAATGAAAAGGGTGTAATTACCACAGACTCAATGGAAATTCAGAAGATTACCAATATCTACTTTGAGAATCTTTACTCTCACAGAATGGAAGACACTGAAGAAATGAACACATTCCTAGAAATGTACAAACTACCAAAACTGAATCGACAAGATATAACCACTCTCAGTAGCCCAATAACAGTCAATGAAATACGAGACGTAATTAAAAACCTACCGGCAAAGAAAACTCCAGGTGAGGATGGATTCACAGGTGAATTCTACAAGTCATTTACAGAAGATGTAGTCCCTATACTCCTCAAACTCCTCTGAGAAGTTGAAAAGGAAGAAATCCTCCCAAAATCATTCCTGGAAGCAAGTATTATACTAATACCAAAACCAGGGAAAGACGCAACTAAGAAAGAGAACTACAGGCCTGTCTCCCTCATGAACATAGATGCCAAAATCCTCAATAAAATCATAGTAAATACAGTACAGCAAATCAGAGTACTAGCCAGATCCGGTGAGTGTGGAGAGAGCTTCCTCCTACCCTGCACTGGCTGGACCTGTCCCAGCACAGGCACAAGGGGGCCGGACCCTCTCCCAGCCCCTTGGGCCGCCCCCAACCACTCCGCAGTGCCTCGCCCACCCCGGCTGCCGAGTAGGATTTTCTGCTGAATTCCGGGAGCCCCCAGACCCAGTCCTAG
>NW_004525238.1:0-1217 GCF_000260255.1 Octodon degus
TGGGAATCCCTAAGTGTGGAGTAGGTCACTGGGGGCCTGAATGCCATGTCCTAGACTCTGGGACTCACAAGAACAACAGGTGCAAGCTCCAGCACAGGTGTCTGTGGGAGCAGTGGGGACTCTGCAGTGAGACCCATCGAGGACACAGAAGACATTTGGGGCCAGATTACACCTTCACCACCTCTCCCCAGGCCATGGTAAGAAGTGAGGTGTGCTCCTGCTCCCCAGGAATCTGGTCTCCAGGTCCTCAACCACCACACGCTTTCTGCCTAGCCATTTCCTCTTGGGTAAAGACAAGGTTGCTGCTCACACGTCAGTGTGTCAGCATCCGAAAAGGAACATGGACACTGTTAACCTGTTTCCTGTATGATATAAGGCTTCCATTTCACCTCATTATAACTCCAGGCCCCAAGAGTCCTCCAAGTGCTGCTCAGATGGCTGTGACTCTGGGGCTGGGATGACATCCCAGAAAGGAGACAGGGAACCCAACCATCCTGCCTCACAGGGCTAAGAAAGCCAGACCTGATCCCACTCTGGGCTCATTTCATCAGAAACACGGAAACATCCTGTGTACACCAGGATAAGTCAGATTTCACTTCGGCAGGTTCCCTGAGCACTCATGGGTTACTGCTCTGCATGTGTGGAATTCTATCCACCCCCTCCTCAGCTAAGACTCAGGCCTGAACTTGCTATTACTCCTGAGTGTTCCTTAGAAATCTAAATTTTAATATGGGAATCTCTTTTATGCTGAGGCCCTCATGTACCCTGTAAATGAGCCTCAGTGGTCCATCTGGAATATGGGCTTTGCTCCAGCCCAAAGCTTCCTGAGAAGCCTCAGTTTGGACCCCCACCTCTGTATCTCCCCCTGTCTCATCACAGATTGGAAGTCAGTCAGCAGAGAGTCTGGCTGAGATTTGCACAGGTAGCACAGAGCCTGCCTTCCTGGACCCTTCTAGGGCTGATGTCTCCACCTCACAGGGGCTGATGGTGGGAACGTGAGTTGTGTTCTCAGCAGCCCAGGGTGACGGAGCCATCTAGGATTCCAGTCCTGCAGTGCTCAAGGTCTGCTCTTGGCCTCCATTACAATGTTCAACAATCAGAACCAAGGGATCTGGATCCCAGGGTCACTGAGGCTGAGATGGGGGTTCTCTGACAAGGGGTCAGCTTGGCCTTGGCCCTGTGGAAGGTCTGCTGAAGAGCTGTGCTGATGCCCACAG
>NW_004525238.1:3270-4795 GCF_000260255.1 Octodon degus
TGGGAGTGTCACAGCGATCTCATGCTTTAGTATTTTCTACTGAGAACTTGTTCAGTTTTATTGTAAGGATTTTATTATATTCAACAGTGAGTACTCGAGAGAAAAATAACCACCCAAATACACCAGCCCAGAAACTCAGCCCTTCACATTCCTGCCCAGGCTGGGGAGGGTGGTGGTGACCAAACAGCTCTCTGTTGCTTCCCACATGGGGCAGCTTCACAGACGTGCTGTGTCTTGGTGTAAGCCCTCTGCAGCCTTCACAGAGGCCCATGGGATGCTGGCTGCCCTGCAGTATAGAAACAAGGCTGAAGCTGTTCCCCCGAGTTTGGCTGCACTGTGCTGGCACAGGGGGACTTGTCCAGCAGAAGAAGTTGATCTCATCACCAAGGCAGAGCTCAGCTGTTATTACACAAAGAAGAAGAGCTGGCATATTGCTGAGGGCCTGGGGGCCATGATGGGGGCCCAGGTGCAGCTCCACAATTTGGGGCATGGTGAAAATTTTCCAATGGTCCTAGAACCAAGAGGGCCTATGAAGTGGCAGAGGCTTGGGGCAAGACATGGGTGACCGTGGAGGTGGGGCTCTAAGTCCAGGCAGCACTGTCAAGTGAGCTGTAGGTGATATTGGTGGTGTGAGGTGACTGGAAGATGATGGCTCTAGGAGGAGGCCTCGTTCCCCAAGAGCCCAAAACAGAGGCGATATGGATGCTGCCCATGCAGAGGTAGGGAGAACACCATTACCCTGTAGTGCCACACTCAGTAGAGTGACACTGATCACAATAAAGTGGGGTGTGTATTATTCATTTCTAAATTGGCATCTGGGAAGCAAGGCCCAGTGAGTGGCAAAGCCAGGCATAAGACACAGGACACAGATGGAGTAGACAATTGAAGAGGTGAAAGCCTTGCTAGCACAGGGCTCAGCAAGTGCCCAAAGGCCTTAGGAAAGTATCCTCCAAGATCCTGGGAGCTTAGCCTAAACATCACATGTGTGGCTCTTTGAAACAGCATCACAAGGCCATAAATACACCCAATCCATGAACTATGTTGTTATAGGGGTAAACATGGCACAGTTATGAGGAAACATGCTCTGATTTTTGCACTCCTGAAGCCTCAAATTCTGAACTCATTCCTATGTGGAACTAGGCCTGGGACCTGCACAGAAAGGGACATTAAGTCTCTTTCCATCCACGAGCTCAGAACCAAGAGGAGGAGAGGGACAAAGATGCCCGGATGATCTCCACAGTTCAAGGAGACACACTGGGGAGCCCTCACAGGTATAGTGTCTCTGCAAGGCTCACATGGGCAGTCCAAGGAGGATTTGGGTCTAAACACAGGTCCAACCCCCACAGGAGGGACCCAGGTTACAGAGCTTTTTATCCACATGCAGCCCATAAGAGCAGAAAATGCTCATTCTCCCAATGCTGATCCACACAAGCTCACATCTCTGATATGTCCCGCATCTCCATCCAACTGACAGGTTTTGAGGCTGGTGCTGAGAAGGGGGCTGAGCCATAGGGGCAGAGTGGAG
>NW_004525238.1:5227-6418 GCF_000260255.1 Octodon degus
CACGAGAGTCAGATGGAATGATGGAGGCAGTGCGAGAAGAGCCTGGCAGACGTGGCCAACATGTAATGAAGTGGAGCTACAGGGGGCAGAAATGTGAGCTGTTGTTCTGCTTTTGCTCCCAAAGTGATCTATTTTCCAAAGGTGTATTTCAGGTGGGGTGGGGGATGGGACTAACATGAACCTGGTGAAATACACGTGGCAAGCTTCTTTCTTCCTGTTCTAAATCAGGCATTTACAAAGAAGAGAGCATACATCAGTCATGTAAAAATGCTTCTCAAATAGCAGAGAAAGCCATGGGATTGTCATTCCCAGCTTCAGAAGACAGGAGTGTGGGTTCCTTATTCATAGAAAGGTAGAAAAAAGATTTTCCTCATGTCTCAAACAATACCACCTGACACTGAAGACTTGAAGGAAGGAGAGGCGCCTCCCACCTCCAGGGGTCAGGGAGTGGGCAGAGCCCACACAGGGTCTGAGGCTGGGAGGAAGAGGTCCTGGGCCCTGCTGTGGGAGACACAGCCACAGTTCCTGGCCCAGGATTCTACTGTGTCCCCTGGGCAATGTGTGCTTTTCTTCCTCAGTTAAGAACACCTAAGAGAACACATCTACCAGGTTGGAAAAGATTCTGATAAAGGAACCACAGTATAAGGATTTATTACAATGATATAAACATTTTATAAAGGATTCCATGCTGGTTGTCTTTACATGGGCTAGTTCTGTGGGAAAGAGGGAGTCATGTACAAGTGAGCTTCCACCCAGGTCAGAGCCTCACTGCTGATGCGTTTCTGGGCATTTAAATCCTTCATTGTGGAAAGTGAATCCTTAGGATGAGTACACAATTATCATGTGGGCAAGACAATGTCTCCTCTCCTCAGGGAAGAAAACAGTACTTGAAGCTTGCTTCAATGCTGGAGCCTGACGCAGGGGCTCTGCGCAGGTCTGCGGTCCTCAGCAACTGTATTTTGAAGGGCCTGGTTTGATGCAGAATGCTACAGGCCTCCTCAGGTGCCAGGACCAGTGTGGAAGGTGAAAGCAGCAGAAATCTCAGGAGTATGTCATGCTTGACTCTTAGGGGGTTACTGTCATGGTGCCACTGTCCCAGAGGTGTGGGTCCAGGGGGACAAGTTTACATCACAGCACAGCTTTCCCAGGGCCACCCAGGGCACTAGGGTAGCCACCACAAGCAAGTGCTTC
>NW_004525238.1:7822-15400 GCF_000260255.1 Octodon degus
GGTCAGAAACTAGGAAGGGGGGCAGAGCCCTCCCTCCTCTTCCTGGCAGCAGGAAGATTGGGTTCTTTTCCTTGAAAATATAGATTCAGAAGAAAACTCTTTCCAGCATTTCATAGCAACAGGCACAGAGGAGCAAGGTGGCTTCTGGGACCTGGAGGGCAGCACAACCCACCACAGTGGGGCTGCAGATGTCCCTATGTGTCAGCGGGTTTAAAAGTGAGAGCTGAGGAAGGCTCTGGCTTTCTGAATACCAGTGTCCTTTCTGTAACACCTTTCACATATCTGGGGAGTATCACTCAATTTTCCACACTGTGCATATCTCTTAATATACAGAGAGGAAAATTAAATCATCCATTTTCACTCAACTAATCAGCAAATTAGTCACTTCATGTTCTTAACCGAATTAAATATGACAGAAGAAATCATGAATAGAACACTATCAATAGTGCTACATAAGGAAAAATGGAGCAAAACACAGTGTCCCTCTCAGGCATGGTGGCCGGCCCAAGGAGCTCCTCCTTCTTGTCCTCATCTTCTTGGGTAGACCTGTGTCTGCTCACTGCTGAGGGAGGAGAGGGCCAGGCCAGAAGCTCTTCTTAGGTCTCGGCTAAGTCTGTGGCCCCTGTGAACTTCCACTTCCTGAGCATTTTCAGTCTATATAATTGTATAACTGACTCTACAGCGCTGCTGTGGTGTATTCAACAGTTTCTCACTAGGCACTGGATAGCTCATCAAGAAGTGAGTGCATGTGTCTGTCAAACTCATTGATTAGAATGTTAGTCTTTTGTTTGTTTGTTTGTTTGTTTGTTTGTTTTGGCAGAACCGTGGATTGAACTTTTTAGAAGGGAAATTTCCAGGTTAAACCTATACAATTTGAATTTCATGGTCATAGAATTCACATCTGAGTTTTCCACATGGTGTTGGAACCTGAAGGGGAAACCTGGGACAGAGAGATGCTCTGTGGAGACCTGAGATGGGAGAATATGGAGCAGGCAGAGGCAGAGGGCACCAGTGCACCTGGGAGGGAACCAGGGGGCAGGGAAGGCTGAGTCCCAACTTCCTGGCCCATATCTAAGCCTCTGGAGAGTGGTGCACCCTGCATGTTGGAGAGAAGCAGGCTGCTGCGGCCCCTGCCACAGGTTCTCCCTACATACCTGACACCTCCTTGCTCACTCACGAACCTTTCTATAGCAGGTCAGCCTGTTATGGAGCCCACCTTGACTGAGTCCTTCCATCCAGCTGAGTTCTGAGGTGCCAAATCCCTACTAAACGGAGTTGTGCTCATCGTCCTGTTGTAGGAGCATGAGCTTCATAGCTTGCTCCACACACAACCTGACATAGACACATAGAGTTCTTGTCGCGTGCTGAGTCCCTGAGATACCCAGGAAGTGCTCACTCCTGGTGAGACAAATGGACCCACACTTCAATCCCTGGTGAAGACCGAGCGGAGAAACAGAAAGGGAAAACCCACCTCAGGCAAATCATCAGAAGGAGGCCTTAGTCCTGCTCCCAACTCCTGTCTTTGTAACTGTGCTTGAAGTCTTGATTGCTAGGAATGTGATCAAACATGCTGTCTCCTCTCTGTCCCTAAGAGAAAGGCTCACAGGTACGCCTGAAGTGACATCTGAAGGTGCCCGTCCATCCCCCTATAACTGTTATGCTCAAGGAGTAGCTAAAGGCCCTTGTGTTTCTCTACATCCCCCCTTCACTCCCTCCCAGCTGTGAAGGCTGAGCTACTGTGAGAAGCTGTGGGTGCAGACCCTGAGCAGGCCCTCAGCAGACACTAACTGCCCGTTGGCCAATACAAGGTCATTGGAGGGAAAGAGGTGGTAAAAAGTGACAGATGACTGAACGGACCCCCGATACACACAGCACAGTCCTAGCATTGGTGCAGTGGAGCAGAAAACAGGGGAGACTCTCCCCACTCCACATCCTCTGGAAATACAGCAGGGCACTTTGCTGATCGCGCATACTCTTGCTGAAACCCTCACTCTCGCCTCACAGCCTTACCGGACACCCAGATCTGGGGCCTGGGCTCTGGGATTCTGGCACTAGTGGCAGAATTTGTTGCCACAGTGTCAACAGCAAGTGAGAAAACAGTGGCAACCTGGAAAGAGCTAGGTAGAAAATAACAGCTGATGACAGCAGACATGACCTCATCACCTGAGGACCTGTCACTTGGACCAAATTCTATCCCATGAGCACATTATGAACAGGTATGCTGGGACCCTCCCATTCCTTGATGTTCTCTAGCTCCTACAAGGCCCAGTAACATGCCCCCAACAGCCTGGCCTCACTACCATGCCTTGCTACAGAACCAGGCAAGTCCTGGTCCAAGAGAGTACCTGCTCCCATGATGGAACAGGAATGAGTGGCACTATGGGGTAGTTTCCTTTCACAGACACTGTTGGACTGGTGCAACCTTAATTGCTACTTTCCAATGTGTGGTCCAGATCTCAGGACCTGCTTCATTGTCTAGTGTACTCATCCTTGATACATTGGTGAGACCCAATTCTGTCTGTCTCATAAGAGCCATTTCAAAGTTTCCCTGCCAACCTAGATCCTGTGAGTCAGGTGGATCTGCATTTGTTGCTACAATGTCAACATACATATACATTACAGAAGAACCATAGGTGAGTTCTGGTCTAGGGAAGTACCTACAATCAGCAGACTCCAGACAAACCGTGTCCAGATGTGAATGCCTAGTACTGGGTGCTGCTTGACACCCACAGAAGAAAAGATAGGGGTTCCTGGTAGCCTCAAGACCTGGACCAAATGCAAAACATGTTGGCTCCAGCTAGGTCTGGGTGACAACAATTCAGCCATACCTGTATTTAACAGGTTTGGTTTGGGATAACCAAGGACAGAAGGAGTACAGAGCAGCCTACAGGCTAGACAGGCCCAGCAAATGGCCAGCTGTGGGCTCTCAAAAGGAGAAGGGAAGACAGAAGGAAGACACAGTGATGCCTGGAGAAAGAGGGAACAAAATCAGAAAGACACTGCATTATTCAGGGGTTAATACCCAATTTTGTCACCTAACAAGCACTTTTTTTTGTGTGTGTGTGTTTTGCTCCTTGAATGCCTTCAGGGCACTTTTGCATGGATGGAGTGTTGTGGGGATCCAACTACAGCAAACTGAGGCTGCCAGCATTGTGGAAGCAGCCACTTAAAGAACTGAGCTAGGGCTGGGCCCCCAACAAGCACTTTTTGTGTCAGCAGAGAACAGTAACACCTGGACTCCCAGCAGCTACCACGCAGGCAGAGTCTCCTCCTCTTGTGATTCCATGTAGAGGCTGAGTGATGATTGGAGTGGAGAAAGGGAGGCCTGGTTAGGCAAATTCAGGCAGTGGAAACACAGAGGAATGACAGTGTGGGAGGGGGTCCTGGCCACGGGCACTGGGAAACAGTCTGTGTTGCCCAACGTGGCTGCCTGACACAGCCAGTATGCACTGCCACTGTGACTCAAGGACACCAGGCAGAGATATTCCTGGATCAAGAGAAGAGAGCCCTCCCAACACACTCTGTGGCCCAGTCATCAGAGAAGGGCTGCCCACCTTCATGGCTTCCACAGCACCTGCTCCTGCCTTTGTTCTCCCTATTCCCTTAGCTCCAACTTTTTGTTATACATTAGGAACAGATGGGTGGGAGTGTCCCTGGGACCAAACTTTGATGGGGCTATGGTAGGCCTGGGCTCTTCCTACACTTTACTGATGCTGTGCCCGATTTTAAAGCACTATGACCATAGGCAGCGTGACTCTCTACACTTTAGGGAGGAAGCGAAACCAGCCTACCCATTTAAGTAGCTTCATGTGTGGACTGGGGCCAAAATATGTTATTTTACTAGACCTGCAGCCTAGAACAACACCCCTCAGCCCATGGACAGACCATGCTGCTGAGCCAATGTATGCCTTCTTGTATGGGGAGCTATGTTTTGATATCGGGCCAGAACATGTGAGAGGTTCAATGACCTTTAGGGCATAAACGCAGGATGGAAGGAGACAAATTTCCAGCAGAAGGGCTTAGGAAGGGCACAAGCATGAAACCCACTCTTCTTTTAACCCTATACCCCACTAGAGATTGAGGTTTTAGCATGTGATGATTGCTTTGGGTCAGGGCACAAAGCCTTTGGTTTTGTTTGTAGACGAAGTTCTATGAGGCAAATGTATGAAACTTCATCTGGTTTACATGCAGTATAAATTGGTATTTTTTTTGCAAGTGAGCTCCCAAGGGAAAAGACACATTGAGCATCCAACATTAGCAAGAACAGTAATTAAGTATTTTTATTATTCAGCCTCTCTATATTGGTAGTTATGAGGCATTACATTTTTGGAAAGTGTCCTAGCCCTAAATCACATGCCTGACTGTCCATGCTAAGTCATGATTACAAGACTCTCCCTTGTGTGCGTGTCCACACCCCACAGTCCCAATATAGGGCTCCGCCCTCTGTACAAACTTGCAAAGGGCCTTCTTCATGCATTCCAAGCACCACACTGCCCTCTGCTCTGCCCATTGCCTCCACTTGCCTGTTTCAGTTTCAAGCCTGATGTTGTGCTGGTGGGTGGGACTCGGACTACCATCCATTGTGTGGCCTTGCTATGGTTAGGCCTTTGGCATACGCAGCACGGGATATAGATCACAAACCATAGTGCATCACCCTGGGTGCTTTTCTGTGCTGCATATGTTACTAGTCTTAATATTGTTGCCCATTTAGCTGTCGATGGGCTGGTGAAAAGGAGCACTGCTGCAGTCATCTTCTGAACATGTGACAGTGGGGGCCTGGGACCCTCCACTTGTGGGATGGGACATCAACTATATCACCAGCCTTCTGTTGGGTATTTGAGGTGCTCATTTGTGATGTAGTCCCAGGCATGCAGAACAGCATGCACAGTAATAATGGTTTCTCAACGAGGCAGAACCAGTGTTTTGGTCCTTTCCACGAGTGTAACCAAAGCACAACAGAGTGCTTCTCCTTCCCTTGGTTTTGCCATTGACCCCAGCCAAACTCAATATTCACGATGCTCAATATTAGCATAAATGGTGGGGTGAGGTCACTGGCTCTGAGGGCTTCTACCTGAACAATTGTGCTCTTCCTGCCTTGAAAATAGGCCTCCACCATGCCTGTCCACTTGGATGTTGCCTTTGTTCACAGCATCGGGAACAGAGTTTGACTCTCTGACAAAAGCCCAATAAGCCTGTCATACTTATATTTTGATACTGTTATAGGTGGGGGGATGCTGGATTTTAGCAGGAATGGCAGCAGGGATTATTTTCAGCATTCCTGATCAGAAAACACCCATGAACTTGACAGACTGGCCAGGTCCCCAGGCCAGCAAAGCTTCTTTCCATCTGTGTATGGAAGCTTCCAAACCTCTAAGGCAATCTGAGGTTGATATAATACGATCAGTATCATGTAATAGTGACCCAGAGAGATGCTTGGTCTTTTTTGGAATGTTTTGGGGTATCATGCAATGACAGAAAGTTGGGGCACGCAGATAGCCTTGTGGCAACACCTGCAAGATTTAGTGCCTGCCCTCCCAAGTGAAGGCAAATTAGCTTGCCCTGCTTCCTTATGCCTTCCAGGTACGTGATATTGTTTTACACACACAACCCATGGGAGTCAGAGGTATGTGACATGGATGTCCTCAGAGTATGGATTGTACTATCTAAATTCAGAAGAGGAATCTCCCGGCCTGAGGATGAGCCAAGCAGCCATCAGTGTGTCCAATCCTAGTACGTATTCACCAACCGGGAAGCATACATGTCATAAGCTAGAGCGCCAAGCACCCAGTGACACCTGGGCATTTAGGACTGACATTTGTACCCTTACAGACATTCAGTGCAGCTCTGGAAATGGTCTCGGTTGCCATTAACTACCTTTGTTTCTGTCTGGGGTCCACCAATGCTAGTACACGCCATATGATCTTTGGTGTCCAATAAATTGTCAACTTCACATTGTCCTCTGGTTTCCTGCTGTTCCTGTTAACTGGGACCTTGGCCTGAGTGCTAATCTGCATAAAGAATGCCGGCATCATATATTATTCCTTAGTGGAAGCTGCTTTTACCTTTGAGCTGAGCCATGAGTCTGGACACTGCGTGGTGGAGGGCCACTTGCTTTTGTTCCTTAATTGGTATTTTTTGAAGTTCTGACCTATCCATGGAGCTTTTCTTTCACATTAGCAGGGATTGGAAGATCTGTGAAGAAGCTAGGAGGACTAACAGGGCTTCAGCACTCCTGAATGTGCCAGCTGGCCCATGTAGGAAGTTCAGTCCCTCATCTCTGCTGTAAGCAGTTCCTCTTGAAGGCTGTGATTCTCTATAGCAAACATCGCTTGCCATGTGCTTGTGGCACAGTTACTAGTTCTAGTTCAGTAGTCTGTTTACTCTGAAGGTCAACTGGATTTCTATCCAAGTGACGTGGGCTGCAGTCATCAACTAGTTTATCAGAGTCTAATTGTCTGCTCACAGGCTGTGCAGTGCACATTCTGTAGGACTTGTGTCATAGAGGGCGTACTGGTAGTGCTACCTTTTAGGAATACCTCCTATGGCCTCAACTTGGTGTTATAATCACAGCCCAGTGGGGATGGTTTCCCACACATTTCTATTCAATTGTTTTTTGAGCTGTCATTCTTTAGGGCCATGTAGGTTGTGTACATGTGTTGTCTGCAGACGTGAGCTGTCCCTCCAGTTTCCCTCCTTGGCTCAGGGGCTCCTCCACTCCCACCTTCTGTAGGATGGCAACCTTGCATGCAGGGCCAGAGGCTGCTCATGGGGACTGTGCTGGTGCTGGGTCCTTACACCTTAAGTGGAAGCAGTGCTCCATGTGGCACATAATGACTTCTGTTTGAGCCCAGCATCATGCCAAGTCCTCTGGGGAATGTGCTTCTATCCTTGCTAAGACCTTCAGTTTGTCCTCTGGAGTCAGATGGACCATGTTCTAGTCCTATTAGTCTCCAAAAATAACATAAACCCACCAGTGCTTAAGCAGGGAGAACCCTGAATAATCCTGACTCTGAGCCAATGACTTTCTCATCAATGTCAGTCACTTTTGTCAGAAATTCTGAGGACCATCAAATCATCCTGTGTCCTATGCCTCTTCATGGCTTGTGAGGCAGAAGGGGCATTCTACAAGGTGAGTTTCCCCAGATAGGAGAGCACACAGAGCCCATATTAGCAAGAGCAGCAAGTAACCACCTTTATTACTCAAGGAGTATGTATTGGGGTTTGCAGGCATTTGATTCTCAGGTACTCCCCTAGCCCTACTGTGAGTGGGAGGCTGTCTGTGATTAGAGCACAGCCCATTGCGCTCATGTGCCAAAGTGTGGGCCACGTGTTCGTGGGTCCTCAAAGGCCCAAGTGTGGAAGCAATCCAGGGAAATTCCCCACACAGTGGTTGTCACGGAGTTGGTCACGTTAGAATGGCCTGAGAAGACAAAGCTGCCCCAAGGGATGCTGGTATCAAGGGACAACTGTCCAGCCTTTCCTGTCTCACCCCTCAGAGACATTCTGCAAAGTACTTAGCTGATAGGTAGGTGGTGATGGGGTTCAGCATCTGTGCTTCCTTGGGTCAGAAGAAGAAAA
>NW_004525238.1:15865-16680 GCF_000260255.1 Octodon degus
TCCAACTGCTTCCTGTGCAGGGGTGGCACTCTGGGCAGCTATCTAGAGAGGGCTCCTTACCTGCTGTAAGTCACCAGATTTCTTTTCTCTTTGGTCCCCTACTGTTGGATAATAGTAGCTTTGCCATGGGGTCAAGGGTGGTGCAGACAGCTTGTGGTGCCTGGCTTGCTGTCCCAAAGTCCCCGTGGTAAGCACATGGAAGGAGGACTGCTTTTTTTCTGAGACGAGGTTTGAGTGACAGGGATGAAGCCGGCACCTAGTGCCTTTGTCTAGATCCTCACCATAGAGGTATCCTCTATTTCCTCAGCTCCTGAGGAGCACAAAGCCCCTCCCTGCAGGGCTTTTGTTACCAGTGGTCAACAGCAAGTATGTCAAGGGAGAACAGATTTCTCCATGGGTCTGAGCTTGCCTCAGCTGGGGTATTATGGGAGTGGGGTAAGGACCAGGCACTGGGCTGATCTAATGTCCCACTGATCTGACATATGAAGGGCCTTGTCTCAGTGAGCAACAGTCTGGAGGGTGGCCTGGGGATTCTTGCCCAATCTCAAACCTCCTGTGACACAGTGGCAGCTCTCTTCCCCAGGGGCCAGTTGGACCATTTCCCTTCAAGATTCAACTGAATCCTGCAGTGTTCATGGGAATTGCTGAGGAAATGTATATTTGCAAAATACGCTGCCAGTGAAGGATGACTCAGTGTCTTGAACTGGATCTAAAATGCAGGGAAATCAGCCTAGGACCTGTGGACTCTGTGGCACATTTCCTAAGAATCTGGCTCTGCACATAAGGATCTCAGCTGCCCAAATGCCCACTTAGGT
>NW_004525238.1:26395-27846 GCF_000260255.1 Octodon degus
ATGTTACTACAGTGATAGATACATTCACTAGATTGAATCTACGAAGTACCTAAAGCTCAATACATTTTATCCCTTGAGTATACACAATAGTTGTCAATTACTAAATAGGGATATTGTATATCTATAATCCCAGCACTCTGGGAGGCTGAAGAAGGAGGTATGCAGATTGACTCTCAGCCTGGAAAACTCAATAAATTAGTTAGATCCTGTTTCAAAATTTAAAAATATATGTATTGAGAAGTGCAACGTGTATTTAAAATTTACCAATGAGGGCTAGAGAGATAGCTCAGCAGTATAAAGTCCTCTCTGTCAAGCTCAAGGACCTGGGTTCATTATCTGGTACCATATTCCATGCAGGTCCCAGAACCTTTGGAACCCTGGTGTGCTGTGCTGGCCCTGCAACTGGTCTTGGTAGTGCATGCCTGTCATCCAGCACTGTGCAGGCTGACACTGGAGGATCACTATCAGTCTGAACAGCAGAGCGAGACCCTGCAACAAATAAGCAATAACAAATTTAAAGAAAACATTAAAAAATGAAATGTACCAATAAAATCTGAAATAAGTGCTTGGAAACATTCTCATGAGGAACCTACTGGAATCAGTATGAACAGTATATTAACCATTGTTATTCTATAATTATTCTGCTATGAAACCTTTAATATTTTACAGGGGGAAAGTACCTTTTATATTCTGTTTCTTAGTAAATAGTTGAAGTGCATTAGAATAAAAAAGAAGAAAGTGTTTTTAAAGAAGGAATTTTTAAAAAAGTTTATTAAAAAAGAAACAACACTTGAGGTTACAGGCATGCAGCTACCACACAGCTTGTAGTACTGGGGAACAAACTCAGGTCCTAGCACTTGCCAGGCAGGCACTTAGACCACCTAACTATCTTCCCAAGCCGTGAAGAAAAGGAAGTCTTTTGTTCAAATGCTGACACTAAAAATAAACTTAGTAGGACTAAGAAGGTAGCTCAGAGGTTTAGGCAGCCTGCCTGGCAAGAACAACGTCCTTAGTTGAATTCCTGATACTGAGAAAAAAAAATGATCCACAAATTTTTTGGGGAAAAAAAGAATGACTAAATTCTCTTTTGGCCAAGATAAGCAAGTCCTGAAAGGCTGTATTCAGTGGTTTATCTGCTGCCATTCCTCAGTAAAAATGTTTAAAACACATAGGAAACGAAGCAACACCTGGCAGTAGACCAGTGTCTACGCAGCAGTAAGCACTGGGTCAGGTGTGTCCATGAAAGTACATGTGTAAGAAACACTCACAAAACTTTTATTCCTGAAATACAGGTTATATCTGCCTCTTTCTGTTTAAATTTTCTCCCAAACAGAACTATTCAGGCTTATGGAATAGTCTTGTATGTTCTTAGACTGATTATACAAAACAAACCAGAACACACTGAAAATACCAGGAAAGGGTTTCAAACTGCTCACCAAAATATAAAAAAC
>NW_004525238.1:28871-33582 GCF_000260255.1 Octodon degus
TTGGATGGATGAGTGTGCTTGGCACTGTGCCTGCCACAACTTCAGCACCTACATATCTGTTACACTAAAAATTCAAAGTGCAAAAAAAAAATGAATTTAAAAAATAACATATAAAAAAATTCCAAAGGCAACAAATTTAAAATATCTGGCAGCTTTTCTAATTTTTCACTTGCTGTTTCTAAGGAGCAAACAGATATGTTCCCCTCAGAAGAAAATGAAAAATGTTATTCGCATCAGAGGGGAAGGCTCAGCTCTGGGCCCAACACATGACCTCACTTCCTTGGAGACAGGTCCAAACAGAACTTAGAACCCTGTGGAGAACTGCAACCCCAGTCTGGCCACAACTGCCTTCCCAGGCACTTGGTTAAAGACAGTGTTTAGCGAATATGCTTTGTTGCTTTCCCAGGCCTCGAAGCCACAGCCTCAGGACCCTGCGCAAGAAGAGCACTTGGGAACGAGTGAGAGGGTGGTTCACTCAGTCCAGTTGCTTCAGGACCCGCACCAGGAACCGCCCAAATGTCACAGGGGGCACAGGGCAGGGCTCCCCAGCCTCAGTCCTCAGGTGCCCTGAGATGGGAGGACGCCCAGGACAAGCGCCCCTAGGCTAAGCCAGCAGCCACTCAGAGCCACGGAGTCCAGGACAGGTCCACTTAGGCCTGGACAACACTGTGAGTACCCTGAAGAGATCCTACCCTAGGTCATCATTGTGAGAGGGGCTTAGGGACAAGGATTACGGAAGTTCCTCCTGGGCAGGAGCAGGCACTGGGAGCCTGGGAGCCTGAGTCCCTGTAAGATTCCCACCCAGGACTGGGCTGGCAAGAGAAGGGCACTGTCCAGTGTTTCTCCACACCCTCTAGAGTCATCTCTTGTCCATGAGGGCAGAAGCTTGTGACTGAGCTCTTTGTCCTTGGGGAATACAGGGATATCGGCCTTAAAACAGCACAGTCTCCTGTTTCCTCCGTGTGCTGGGCTTAGCTCCAAAGGCCCTTCAAAGGACATGGGCCAGGAGCTGGATCCTGGGGACCTGTGTGCCACATCCCTGCAGCAGACACTGGGTCCCACAACAATGACAGGCGCCAGTTTGAGGGAGGGTGTGTGTGAGAGCAGAGGAGATCCTATCCCCAGGCCTACAGGAGGACACAGAGGACCATTGGGCCAGATTACACCTTCACTGTCTCCCTCCAAGCCTGAGTAAACAGCTCACCTAGGGTCCTGCTCCCCAAGGAATCTGGGTCCTATGCCTAGAACAATCGCATCCCCTCTGCTCAGCCTGTACCCTGCCATGGCAAGGCATTGTCCCCAGGTGGGTCCAGCAAGAAGAGAAGGACACAGACACAAATCACTCCAATTCCGGTCACAATTTAATTCTGCCATTTCACCTCATTGTCAAGCCTGCACCAGTGTCCAAGTCCCATCAGTTGGCTGTCCCCAGGAACACATCAGCACATCACCAGAGATGCACTAACCCCACATGTCAGGCCCAAGCTACTCTGTCCATCTCACTGGCACTTGTCCCACCCAATTGTGCCAGACACTGCAGTTCCTATTTGGGGGCCACCCTGGGCTGACTCAATGAATTCCAGAAGGGAAGAAGTGAACAGGGCTGCTAGCCTCACCTGGCTATGGAAGATGAACTTGATTGCTTCCTGGTTACTTTGCATCAGAAACCTGGGAAGCATTCTGTGTGGCCTCCTCAACAGAACTGGTCACCCAGGAAGAGCTTCTCTTTTCTCTTCTCTACAATGTCAAGTTGTCTTAGGAATCATGAGTTTTATTTATGCAGGGAATTATATCCAACCTCTCCTCCACTAACAAACTAGTCTGATAATGTTAGTACTATTCAGTGTCCCTTGGGCGATGTCACTTTTGTGCTGGCAACTTCCTGCGGCTCTCTGGCAGTCACCTCTATGGACCATCTGGAGGAGGGTGTTTTTTTTTTTTTTTTGTACCAGCATTCAAACTCTAGTCCTTGAGCTTGCCAGAGAGGTACTTATGCCCCTGAGCTACATCCCCAGGGCTCTGTGGACCATCTGGAGTGTGAGCTCTCCTTCAGCCTCAAAATTTCCTGAGAAGCCCTAGCTGGGACCCTAAGTCCATGCCTCTCTGCTGTCTTCGTACAGAATGGCAATCAGTCAGCCAAGAGCCTGGCAGAGGTCTGCACAGCCAGCACAGTGTTGGAAGGGTGGCCCCACACCCTGCCGGGGACCCTGGAGCTGGCCTTCCTGGACAGCAGCCCCAGCCCCGGCCCTGCCTTCCCGGACTCCTCAGGGGCTGACATGTCCACCCCCCAGTCACTGACTTTGAGAAGGTGAGTTCTGTTCTGAACAGGCCAGTGGGACTCTGCCACTAGGGCTCTCTGTCTTAACAGTAGGCAAGCTCCTGTCAGCTTCAGTGTGCAATTTGAACAGTGAGGTGCTGAGTGGATTAAGACCAGAGGCTCACTGGGGATGAAAAGGGGGCTCTGTGGCACGTGCTTCGCTGTGGCCGTGGCCGTGTGGCAGACCTGCTGCACAGGCTGTGCTGATCCCCACGTTGATCTCCCATCCCCCCACTGACCTGTACTTGTGGGTATATTGGGAGGAGACTGCAGTCACTCCACGGGATTCAGGGTGTAACCAGAGCAGGAATCCTGGGGATGGCAGAGGGTCCATGCCCCTCAGATGTCAAGGAAGACCACGTGGTACCATCAATCCATGAATATACATGAAACACACTGTAGCGGCACCTACTGGGTAGTGACCATGATCCCACAGTCAGAGCAGACCCAGCCACCACCTTGTTCGATTTCAAGTTCATTTGGAGGCCATAAAGTCTCCCTGGGCAGCAAACAGATACTGCACACAACAAAGTAGATGTTTCGGTCTCCGTTGTCCTTAGAGGTGGATGCACATAATGCAGGTAGAGCTCTGGCAGGGCAAAGAGAGCGGGGCAACACATTTCTTCCTGAGCTGGAGGCTGCCGAGAGGCACGGCTGAGTCCTCCTTTTCCCTCACTTCTGAGGTATTTATGGCGCAGCAGCCCTGTGCATTTCAGTGCAAGGATACAGCAGGCACTAGTCTGCCTTCACCGAGCTCACCTGCCAGTGAGGAGGGGCAGAAGACACTATGTCAGCCCCCCTGGGTTGCCTGGGCCTGCCACTGCTCCAGTGTGGGCTGCAGAGGGTGAGGCTGGCACTGCACTGACTGGGCAAGAGACCCAATTATGCCCCTGCAGGTGTCCTGGACAGGCAGCATGGGAGGAAAGACCAGGCCTCTCACCTGCTGCCTCCCTGCCTTCCCCAGCTCCCCCTCTTCGGACTTTGACTCCTCACTAGAGCTGCACTCCCAGGGGGATCCCGAGGCTGAGCTTCTCCTTGACCAGCTGGAGCTTCCTGAGCCTGTTGAGGATGAGCCACGAAGTAAAAAAGCACTTAGGTTACAGGACTGGGGGCCTGTGGGGAGTGGCTGGGCCTTGGTACTAGCGAAGTTCCAGATGCTGGGGAACCCTGGAACATGAATCACACAGCAGTCCATGCAGGGATGTGGTCTGGGAGGACTTGGAGCCCACAGCTGTCTCTGACAGGCAGAGGGAAGGCTTCCCCCAAGAAGTGCATGGACAGTTGGTGATCCTTTTACCCCTTGTAGCTTTGGAGCCAGCTCCAGCCCACACTGAAGTGCCAGCTCCCCCTGCAGCGCATATACCAGGTCTGGCCTCACAGCAAGAACAGGCACCTGGCTCCCTTCCTCCTCCAGCTGCAGAGTTGGATGGCCTGGTGGTCCCACAGCAGGAGGCACCTCTTGCACTCTACATGGAGACAGCTCTGGACCCACACCTGCTTTTTCCTTCTCTTCCAGATGTACTATTTATTGTGTTTATTCTTACCCTTGCTTTCCAGAGAAGGTCAATGATAGAAGTAATGTAAATAAAGCTTAGCCCTATTCAACATGATCAGCTTGGTGGCCCTGAATGTGTTCTCAAGGTCAGGCAGCCTGCACCACTGTCCAGTTCCAGAATATTATCCTTAATTTGATACTCAGAATATATTCTTTTCTCTGTCCTCCTGCAAGATGCTATCTAGCACTCCTCTTATGTCTCTTTAATTTACCTGTTTTTATTTTTTTTTTTTTTAAGTACTGGGAATTGAACTATGGATCTTGTGCTTGCCATCAGGCGCTTGTGCCCATGAGCTATATCCCTGGCCCTGGTCTACATTTTTTACATCACTGCAATCACTTTTCTTTTCAGTGGGAGGATGTTAGATATAACCACTTAATGTTGCTTTTGCTTGGAGGGACAAATGTAGATCGAAGTCATCAATGTGTCTTTTGTATATTCATGGACCCCTGAGAAGGCTAGAAAGGTGGTGAGGAACTTTTCAAATGTATCGGTTTCTTTGTATTTTTCACTATGTTCATGGCTTTATGGCACTATGGGTGCTAACATGTATCAAATTCTATTTTCAGTTTTATACAGGTTATTTAATGTCTATTTCACATTAATGAAACTCACACATTTTTGTAGTTATGGGGCATAACCATGGGAGTACCACACCCATGTTTATTTTTAAATTTGTTTCTACTGATAAATCATTAATTTTAATTTATAAGATTTATTGCATTATGTAATGAGTGTGTAATAGAACATATATCAGAAAAATCAATCATCACTCTTTGACTACAACGATTAAAATGTGAGGCACACTAGTGTGTGCCAAGCAAAGTCTACCAGGCCA
>NW_004525238.1:33682-35464 GCF_000260255.1 Octodon degus
AGGACACAGTTCATTTGTGTAAAGTCTGGCTAGGCACACCGCCATGATTCTTCTCCAGTAATTCAGTCAAAGGTGAATACAAGGCTGAGGTTCACCAAACAGCTCAGTAGACTAAAGATCCTGCTTTGCGAGAGCACTGTGGCCAGGATTTGATCCCTGCTGTGCCGTGCAGCCCTGCCTCTGGGGCATGCTGTGACAACGAATGAGACTGGGTGTGAAGGCGCACTCCTGTAAACTCAGTGCTTGGGAGGCTGAAAACAGAAGGATCATCATGTGTCCTATCTATGTACTGAGACCCTATAGGCCCTGTCCTAAATTTAAAAAAGGGAAACACAGGCAGATTACAAATAATGGGGTTGGGGGCTGGGGATATAGCAAAGCAGCTTAAGCACTTGCCTGGCAGCCATAAGGTCCCAAGTTCGATCCCGGGTACCACAAAAAATGTATAATAACAAAAATAATGTAATTTTATGTACATAATAAGAGAAATATAAGGGCCATTAAGATCAATCGGGGGAGGACGTGAGCACTGGGAAATAGCAATGGGGATCAGCCAAGGTAAAGATAGTGAAAACAGGCCCACAACGAAAATCTACTAGGCTCCTGCTAGTACAGAGATGGGGTGATGACCAAACCATCCCTCTAGTACTCCACACGAGTGCATCTTCAATTACAGGTCTGTTGTGCACTGGGGTAAGCCACCTGCAACCTGCAGAGGCCATGCTCCGTGCAGTAGGCTTAATTTACTTCCCCGACCCCAGTCCCGACCCTGCTGTGCTGCCACTGGGTTCTTGGGTAGCAGGAGAGCCTAGGCTGATCACTGGTGCTGAAGCCACTGAATTTCCACAAAGGAAGAGCTGGTATATTACTGAGAACTTGGGGTGTCCAATGTGGGTCAAGCGGTACCTCCTGGATTTGATGGATGGTATAAAGTTTCTCATGATCCTTAAGCCAAGTGGGCCAATAATGAGGCCTAGGCTTGGGTCAAGGCAGTAGTGAGAATGGGTAGCAGGTTCTAAGTCCAGACTGCACCCCAGTGGGCTGAAGTTGACATTGGTGGTGTGAGGTGACCGGAACATGATGGATTTGATGGAGGCATCATACTTGCATAGCAAAGGCCATTCTGTTGCTCGTCACCCAGGAGCTTGCAGTCTGGAAGCATACAGGGACTAACACTAAAGAATACAGTGGGATAGAAGGCTGAGCACTGTACCCTGACATAGCAGATGCCATGTAAGAACTACTCAGGTCCCTACATGGGGGCACCAGAGAAAGTTACACTGAGTTGATTTTGACTTTAGCCCATACCTGAAGACAAGTAGGCCCTGGTCCTGCACAAGCTGAAATTGTGTGGAGGGGACCAGTGATCAATGATCTGGAGATGCAAATTAAATCCTCTTTCATCAGGAAAGAGGGGAGGAATGAGGTGTCTGAGAGAGAGAATCAGGAAGGAAGGAGTGGAGGGAGGTGTGCGGGCAGGGCCAGAACCTTGTGTATGCTGCAGTGTATCACTGACCCACTCATGTCTGGCCCATGTTTTCATACTCACCAGGTTCATCAGGTAAAATTTGGGTCTCTCAGAGCTTCTGTGAACAACTGCTGATTTTCCTGCTCCACGAGGAAGTTTTTCCTCCCTCTACTGATATCTCACTTGGGTGAAGCTCTTTGCTTCACTGTAAAGACATTGGAAAGTTATGCCATGGGCTTCCATGGTATCCAGAGGAGAAATTCCTGGAGGCTACCAGGCCTGAGGTCCACTCAGACATCATGGTGGGAGCTGCC
>NW_004525238.1:37974-38964 GCF_000260255.1 Octodon degus
GCAGTTCTTCATCTTCAAGATTCCTCTTGGGAGAGAAGATGATGTGGACAAGAAATTCCCAGTCCTGTGCAACAAATCATCTTCATCCTCTTCACTTTCATCCTCTGAAGATGTCTTCCGTTTACTCGTCTCTGCCCAGGCTGGTACTCCCCCAATGGCATGCTGGAATTCTTCTTTAAGTCTCTGCTGAAGCCTCTCTTTTGAAAGTTTACTCTCGCTGGCGTTTTTCATATCTTTCCGAAAGTTGTTCTTCATGTCAACCATTTCCTCATCTTCATCTTCTTCATCCACCCAAACTGGCTTCTTCCGAGGAAAACTATCTTTTGCTTCATTTTCCACTTCTGAGTCATCTGAGTCTTCCTGTACCTGAACCCGCGCCGCAGCAGCGCGTCCTCGTCGTCCTCGGCATCGCCGAACACCAGCTCCTCCAGGCACCGCTCCACTTCCGGTTTGTCCTCCTCCAGCGTCAGGCAGTTCCGCAGTGGGAGCCATCTCTCCTCCTCCGTCGCTGTCGCCCTCGAGAATGGGATCGCAGCGGCCGCCGCGCTCTGCCGGGCAGGCAGCGTCCTCTGGGATGAAGGGGCAGCATTTCGGGGCGGCCCGCCCGTCCCTGCTCTGGATCTTCCGACCGGCTTCATCACGGTCTTCGGGCCCCGCCTTGCGCCAGCTCTCCGGTGCATTTTCATTGGGCTCCTCCTTTCAGGAGGCTTCGTTGGGTTTGAGAAGAAATGCAGACCTGCACTTGTTCTGAGTGGTCTCGAGGCCTGAGATTGCATTTTGCTCCTAGTCTCTTCCATTTCGTATGGCACTGACCTCTGCCCTTTGATGTAGAGCTTTGGTGTAGTTATAACCTTAGCACCTCCCGAAATCCGGGTGCAGATCTGTAAGTTTGAGTTTATCCAGTGATGACTGGCCTGGGTCTAGCTGCTGTGTTCAGCTCCTTCCTGCTGCAGCCCTTGGAAGTGAACCTGTTGTGCTCCTCTGGCACAG
>NW_004525238.1:41110-41583 GCF_000260255.1 Octodon degus
TTTAAGATTGGTAATTTTAAATGGAAAGTATTTCCCTAGCCCATAGAGTTGATTTGAAAATTAGATAAATAAGTGGATATGACAAGATGAATTTAAAACTCTAAGAAATGCTGTTTTTACTTTATTGCTTGCTATGTCAGCTTTACCTGACTGTTATTTAGAATATTCTTTATGTGACAAAATTTCTATTGGATCACTGTTTTGATAACCAGATCCTATTTTTCAATAGTTCAGCAGAATTGGGGAGATAGCTCAGTGACTCAGGTGCCTACCTGGTCAGCCCAAGGTCCTCAGTTTGATACATAGTACAAGAAAGAAAAAAACAAATCAATGGAAAGGGCATTATTTGTGAAGACTATAGATGCAGCCACAGTTATCATAGTACCCAATGCCTATCAATTCATATATTTTTGTTAAATAGTTTAGGCCTGTATTCTTCCTTCCAATGTTGTTAGGGACCTACTATCAGATGT
>NW_004525238.1:43470-44027 GCF_000260255.1 Octodon degus
CAAAGTACCTAAAGCTCAAAGCATTTTATCCCATGAGTATACACAATAGTTGTCAATTGCTAAATAGGGATGTTGTATACCTATAATCCCAGCAGTCTGGGAGGCTGAGGAAGGAGGATTGCAAATTTACTCTCAGCCTGGAAAACTCAATGAGTTAGTTAGATCCTGTTTTAAAATTTAAAAATATATATATTTTGAAGTACAATGTGTATCTCAAATTTACCAATGAGGGCCAGAGAAATAGCTCAGCAGTATAAGCTCCTATTTGGCAAGCTCAAGGACCTGAGTTCGATCTCTGGTATCACATTCTTTGTAGGAACCAGAACCTTTGGAACCCTGGTGTGCTATGCTGTCCCTGCAACTGGGCTTGGTAGTGCATTCCTGTCATGACAGCGCTGTGGAGGCTGACACTGGAGGATCACTATGAGTCTGAAGAACATAGCAAGACCCTGTATCAAATACACAATTAATAACAAATTTAAAGAAAACTTCAAAAATTGAATGTACCAATAAAATCTGAACTAAGTGCATGGAAACATACTCATGAGGAGCCCACT
>NW_004525238.1:45199-47362 GCF_000260255.1 Octodon degus
TTTGCCTGTTTTTGGCAGAACTGGGGATTGAACTCAGGCCCTTGTGCTTGCCAGGCAAGTGCTTATTCTACTGAGCTATCTCCTCTGCCCCTCATGGTTCATCTTGACCATGGTATGCCATGGCTCCGCCACCGACTAGAAGCAGCATAGGTGGCACCCAGCATGGATCCCCTGCTTGAGGATGACCCACCACAGAACAGAACGCATTCAGCTCCATCCTCTCTAGGAAAGGCAAACTGCCAGCAGGGACACAAAGCTTGGGATGAGAGTGATATAGGGAGGTAAAATTCCCAACCTGGCCTGAATGAGTTCATGTTCTCTAAAACCGAAGAATGAATTTTAGGAACAAATGGAAGTTGACAGTAAAACTTCTTTGGAAAGGAAAGCTTCTGTCAGAGAGAGACAGAAGGTGCATTTGAGCGCTTTGCCAGTAAGCTGTCTCTTTCAGGTTATTTTTCTAGGACAAAACCTTGTGGCGATAAGGTGGAGAGAAAGGGGTCTCACGTAGGTGGATACAGGGTGAGACAAAACTATGGTCAATCAAAGGGATTACAAACGCCATTGATCAGGTAAAACTTATTAGGCCTAGGACCAAATGGGGTAGCGAGTCACATAGCAAGAATGCATGAATGTAAGTCGGGACCTTATCTGGTAGACTTCAGTGGATGATTCTTCCCGACTAATGAGCAATACTGGATGCCAACTTTAGGGAGATCAGCATTTGTTTGATCTTTATGTATGGGTCACACCAGGAGCATCTCCCCAGTAAGGTGTCTGGTCTTTGTCATCTCCTTCAAGGCCCTGACCTCGTCTAACTACCTACAATATTTCTATCTAACTCAGCCTGCCTGCAACAATCCAATAATCACAGCCGGTGCATCCTGTGCTGCTTTGATTGTCGGTTTTCTCTATGGCCCAACAGGACACCCTGGTATCAGTGTAGATCCTGGTCCCATCAAGGTGGCTGTTCCCTGCTCCAGACATTCCTAGATGTGCATACAGACAGTGCAGCATGCGCCCTCTACAGGCAGATGCCTGAGCTAGAGGCTGCAGAGGCAGGCCAAGTCCTACTGACCCCTCACTTCTCAGATACCTGTGGAGTGTCAGCCCTGTGACATGGAGTGCAAGGACACACCAGACACTGGTCTGTCTCCGCCGAGCTGACCTATCAGTGGACATGGGCAGGAGACACTGGGTGAGGCCTCCCTGAGGAAGGCAGATTTATCACACCACCACACAAGACTTCACTGTCAGGGAGCCTTATGTGAGCCTCTCGGTGCTTCTGGCATGGCACTACCCCCATCGGGATGAGAGAGGGTGGGGCTGACAGTGCACTGACTGGGCTGAGTGAGTAGCATGGCTCCGCAGGTGTCCTGGGCAGGCAGTGTGTGAGGAAAGACCAGACCTCTCACCTGCTGCATCCCTCCTTCCCCAGCTCCACCTCTTCTGTCCTTGACTGCACTCCCAGGAGGTTCCCCAGGTTGTGATTCTCCAGGACCAGCTGGAGACTCCTGAGCCCCCTGAGGCAGAGCCATGGGGTAATCCAGAGTGGGGAGGGGGCTAGTGTGTCTGTGGGAGGGGATGGGCCTTGGGGCACAGCAAAGCTTCCAGATGCTAGGTGATCCAGGACCATGAGACCCACAGCAGTCAGCATGGGCTAGAGCCTCGAAGGCTTGCTGAGGCTATGCCGGGGCACTTGGCTGTCTCTGCAGACAGAGGGTAGGTCTGCCCCAGGAAGAACATGGACACTGTTTGAGCTTTCTCCTCTTCTAACTGTAGGGCCAGCTCCAGTCCACGCTGATGTTGAAGCTACTGAGCTGGTGCCAACTCCCCCTCCAACTCCCTCACCAGCTCTGACCTCACAGCACGACCCAGAATCTGTATCCCCTCCTCCACCAGCTACAGAGCTGGAATCCTGGGGTCTCCGCAGTAGGAGGCACCCCTCAGAGCGCTACTTGCAGGCAGCACTGGACCCTCACCTGCCATGTCCTTCTCTTCAAGAGTTGATCACTATTTTATTTACCGCTGTTCTCATTGCCCAGAGATAGGAGAGTTATAGGATTAATGTAAGTAAAATGCAAGGTTTTAGTCTTGTTTAAACCAATGACCTTGGTGGCATTAAGTGTGTCCTCAATACTGTGCCATCTTCACCCTTGTCCAGTT
>NW_004525238.1:47980-49223 GCF_000260255.1 Octodon degus
TGGTGACCAAACAGCTCTCTGTTGCTTCCCACAGAGGGACTGTGAAGTGGCACAGGCTTGCGGCAAGTCATGGGTGACCCTGGAGAGGGGGGCTCTAAGTCCAGGCAGCACTGTCAAGTGAGCTGTAGGTGATATTGGTGGTGTGAGGTGACTGGAAGATGACGGCTCTAGGAGGAGGCCTGGTTCCCCAAGAGCCCAAAACAGAGGCGATATGGATGCTGCCCATGCAGACGTAGGGAGAACATTGTTACCTTCTAGTGCCACACTCCCTAGAGTGACACAGCTCACAATAAAGTGGGCTGTGTATTATTCATTAGTAAATTGGCATCTGGGAAGCAAGGCCCAGTGAGTAGCAAGGCCAGGCACAAGGCACAGGACACAGATGGAGTAGACAAGGGAAGAGGTGAAAGCCTTCCTAGCACAGGGCTCAGCAAGTGCCCAAAGGCCTTAGAAAAGAATCCTCCAAGATCCTGGGAACTTAGCCTAAACATCACTTATCCTAAACAGCATCACAAGGCCACAAACAGAAATGCAGATACACACAATCTATGAACTAAGTTGTCATAGGGTAAACATGGCACAGTTATGAGGAAACGTGCTCTGATTTATGCACTCCCAAAGCTTCAAATTCTCAACTTGTTCCTATGTGGAACTAAGCCTGGGACCTGCACAGAAAGGTCCATTAGGTCTCCTTCCATCTACGAGCTCAGAACCAAGAGGAGGAGAGGGACAAAGATGCCCGGGTGATCTCCACAGTGCCGGGAGACACACTGGGGAGCCCTCAGAGGCATAGTGTCCAGGCAAATCTCACATGGGCAGTCCAAGGAGGATATGGGACTAAACAGAGGTCCAAACTTCATAGGAGGGACCCAGGTTACACAGCTTTTTCTCCACATGTGGGCAATAAGAGCAGAAGGTGCTCATTCTCCCAATGCTGATCCACACAGGCTCACACTGCTGTGATGTTCCACGTCTCCATCCAGCTGACAGGTTTTGAGGCTGATGCTAAACAGGGGACTGAGCCATAGGGGCAGAGTAGAGCCCAGGCTGGCCGCTCCCATCAGAGCTCTACAGGTGCAGGCCATGACCTCCCAGTGCTTACAATAGAGATTTATTGCACACAGAGAGCTGCCCAGCCTTTCAAGTTTCCTTTCCAAGACTGCTGTTTACAGCACTGTTTCAAGTAAGAAGGACCCAGGATCTCTCTAGATTTCACTCAGAGTGTGTGCTGTGTCAATGTGAC
>NW_004525238.1:50578-51517 GCF_000260255.1 Octodon degus
GGTTAACTCACAGCACAGCTTTCCCAGGGCCACCCAGGGCAATAGGGTAGTCACCACAAGCAAGTGCTTCCCACCACAGGGCTATACCAGGTGAGGTCATCCAGGTTGCAGGTGCTGAGTCAGGTGTCAGCCTGCTTGACATGGCTGAGTGAAGCCGGTCCTCCAGGAGCTCAACCTGCAGGCAGTCCCAATCATTGCCCTATTTATCACACAAGGATGTCACACAGAATCATGGCATCAAACTTGAAGCTGTGCTCAAGCTGAATTGTTCAGCTTCTCTTGAACAAATGATGAGAATGCTCGAGTCTGGAAACATGAAGC
This sequence comes from Octodon degus, assembly GCF_000260255.1. Classification (NCBI taxonomy): domain Eukaryota; kingdom Metazoa; phylum Chordata; class Mammalia; order Rodentia; family Octodontidae; genus Octodon; species Octodon degus. The sequence continues at coordinate 50,900 of NW_004525238.1, forward strand.
TGAGAACAGCACTCTGTGTGTTGTGGAACCAAACTGACCCTGTGCAAGGTTGGGAACAATGCAAACGGGAGGGGCTGCTATGGTGGAGGTGTGAATAAGCATACACATTCCTGACTGCAACAGAAAAACCTCCAACTACATGCTGCACATACCTGTTGTCCCTTTGCATCAATCACGTTGCCTACTGGGGATTCCAGAATTACGCGAGGCCCTGAGTCAGCCAATAAAAAAATGCATCACAGGATTCTGTCACCTGAATGTCACAAGTCCAGAGCTATGGTCTCTGCTTACTGTTGCTGGTGGTTGACAACTTTGAGGTGGTTTGTCCCTACACGATCTGTCCCTGCCCTTCTCATCTTCTTGCTGCCAGAGTTTGGATCTGCCGGTGGATTTTTCCATAAAATGACATCATGATAACAGGATGGGTGGCAGCCTCTTGTCCACTGGAAATAATTTTTCAAGTTTGGGCATAAGACAACTTACACAATTTGTGTGAATATTTCAGGTCAATGAAACTGTTTGGAAGAAATGTAAGAAAATCATTTTGTCAGTGGCAGAATTAATTGCTTCTCAGCACCATTTTTGGGGGCTAAATGAGCCTCAGTCAGGGCTTGCTGT
>NW_004525239.1:0-13233 GCF_000260255.1 Octodon degus
CTGGGCTGCACAATGAACTCGAGGTCAGCCTGCATTACAGAGTGAGACCCTGTCTCTCAAAAGCAAAATGGGGTTTGGGCTAGAGTTCAGCAGCCACAGTGCCTGCCTGGCAAGCACAAGGTCTGAATTCGAGAGCCGGTACAAAACATAAATAAATAAATAAAACAAAAATTTAGAAAAGGAATTCATACCATTGACACTAATGAAGCATCACACAGTCATGTAAATAGATCTAGAAAACTTTTGACAAAATGCAACATTGAGGATTATAAACAAAAGCACTGGGCAGGAGAGACAGCTCAGCAGACTAAAGTGCCTGCTTAGGCAAGTTTAGGGAGAAACAGTGACCACGGTTTGATCCCCGCAGCACATGATGTGCCAGCTCCCCGCAAGAGTGGGCTGAGCTGGCCTGGAGTAGGTCATAGTGGAGCATGCTGTGGAGACTGAAAACAGGAAGATCACCACGAGCCCGAGCAGCCTGTAACAACCAAATACATCTAAAACAAATTTTTAAAAAATAAATAAATATAAAAAAATAAATAAATAGATAAACTGTAGCATTTACTATTTTAATGTGAAAATCTGTGCTTTTGTATTTATCAGTCTTCTGTTTTCAACACTGCTGTGGTGTGAAATTTCACACTGCTTGTTACTTGTTTAATCCTAAAATCCTATGAGGAGGTTTCAGACCACTGTTCTTGATCCTTCATTTCGGTTTTTTATTTTATTTTATTTTTTATTCTTTTTTTATAAAAAAGGTTTATGTATTTATTTGAAATTAAAATCATGTTAGGGTGTGATCCATTGCTAGGTTAAGCCATTTAGGATTACATGCAAAAGGAAGTGCTTTTATGACAAAAGTAAAGCAACATCATTTATTACATTTTATGAAAGAAGACAACTGGTGCATAACTGGTTATGTTTTAAGACCCAGAGGGAGCCATGAACCAAATTAATGGAAATAACTGAAGTTATGTAATGCCAGTCATTGGCCAGCTATTTTAAGGTCTGACATAATCTTCGTATTTCTAGAATTGCATTTAAATCATTACTATGGACTGTTTTTTCAATATGAGCTTCAGTGTACCAAACTGGGTCAAAAAGAAAAGTACTTCAAATGTTCAGAACAATAAATATATAAGAAGTTACTCTGCTTATTAGCGGTGTTCTCTCATCAGTAAAATGGAGAATTAAGTGTATTATATTGAATACTCATGTACATTTGGTAGTGTAGCTACTTTAAAAAAATGAGCATAAAGTTGGTTGCAGACAAAGCTCTTGTATCAGTAAAGATCAAAAGTTATTTTAGTTCAGCTAGACATCTCAGAATTTTTTTACATATGTGTCGCCATTTTTCAGATAGGTTTATTTCACGATATTTTGTATATACAAACAGCTGTCTCTAATTTTCAGCCAATCTATAAAAATAATGATCAATTCGTTTTGTTGACATCCGAATAATAGCATTGTTTCAAAGCTCTGTATTTCCTGAGGAAATATAAAGCTTCTAGCTCTTTCATTACAAATTTGCCTCCTTCAATAAGTTCTTTGCTCTTTTCTGGGTCCTCTACATCTTTGTTTCTAAGGAAAACATTCTTCAAATGCCTTTTAAAAAAAGTCTGCTCCTCAGATTGGTCAAGCAATGGCTATGACTCATCCACATGGCTGACACTCACAAAGGATCTACAAATTGCGGTACAGGGCTTCAGGGTAAGTCCTGAGGGGATTTGGCTGACCTTATCAGATCCAAACGTTACATTACTTGTCATATAGGTCTTGCTTTGTCTTGGTCTTGACCATCCAGCGCAGAAGTGTGGGCACAGAGTACAAAGGGTAAAGCCATATTAATATGCTGAGCTGTAAAAGGCTCAAGTCAACAACTTCTTTTTTTTTTTTTTTTTTTTTTTTTTTTTTGCAGAACCAGGGATTAAACTCAGGCTCTAGTGCTTGCCAGGCGAGCGTTTATTCCACTGAGCCACCCCCTGCCAAGTCAACAACTTCTGTCATTGCCAGTTTTACAGAAAACTCACTACTATTATGGACTACTGGATTATATTGGAATATTTTGCTGAATTCTGGCACTTACGATATTTAAATAACAATGGAATACCCTTCTCTGACAAAACTAAACAAAAAAGGGGATACAAATGAAAGGCCATTTTGTAACTATATGTTCAAAATAGCTAGGTTAGATACACAGCTGCACCCTCTTGGATCACTGAATAGAGATTTGTTCTAATAGTGTTTGTGGACAGGATATCATGTCTGTATCTTGTACAATCAATAACCACTAAGACAACAAGATGCAATGTTTTAATTAGTGAAACTGTGCTAGTAATCAGTTTTGAAACTGTCTCACTGCTATTTGTTTCTCAATAAAATTAATAATAAATAAATAATAAAATTAAATAGTCTGCTCCTTTTGGATAGTCCAGTCCAAGATACAGCAGATTTTTATAAAGGTTCAATACTCCTCTCTTAACGAGTTGGCCATTTTCATTTAGCACGGGAATTAATCCACGTTTGTACACAACACATTTCACCACCTCCTGATCCCAGGATCCAGAAAACAACACTCAAGCCTGGCCAACGCGCCTCAGCAGGACGGACTTCCGCCGGTCTCCTCCTCCTGCTCACCAGCCATCCGCGGAGCTGGGAGGGGCGGGGCGCAGTCCGGAAGAGCCCCTGGCGACTGCTGGTTTTTTATTCAATGAGACTTTTTGATATGTGTGTATGTGACATGCACGACAATCTTTACTGCTCTCTATGTCGTCAACTGTATGAAAGTTATGAACATGATGCATGTTTTATTTTATGTAAAATAAATTTTAAAATGGAAAAAAAAAAAGAGTTGGAAGAATCCATCTTCAGTTCCGTGCAGGGGTCGCAGGGGATCGGAACCTTGCTCCTTCCTCTTCCACGTCCCCACTGGGGACTTGGCGCAGCCATTTTTATTGTTTCATTATTATTATTTTTTTTCGGCATCAGGTTGTTGCACGATCTCACTACGCAGCTCAGACTCGAGGTGATCCTCCTTTCAGCCTCCTCACCGCCAGGATTATAGGCATGCGCCACCAAGCCCAGACTCCATGGCCATCTCCGCCTGCCTGGGGTGGGGTACCGCGCAGCGCAGTGCGGGCCACGTGGTGCAGGGATGAAACCACAGTCCCAGCGCGTCCCTAAGCTTGCCTAACAGGCGCTTTAGCCCTCAGAGCTGTCTCATAGGCCTGCACAACCATTCTTGTCTCCGCACTGAGTGGCTACGTCCATCCAGTCCAGCACAGTGATTTCGGTGGGGCTGTGTTGTCCCAGTCCAGGAGCATGGGAAGGAGGATGCAACTGGACAGGACCTGCCTGGAGGTATGTGCTTGTCTCACTTCCTACCTTACCCAGCTTCCAATTCCACACCCCAAGAGAACTCAACCCCGCCACTCCGCGTCTGGCCATGGAGCTCAAGGCCCCCGGGGTCCATGGTGCATCCCAGGACAACAGACCTCCACTCCTTGGCCCAACTTTCTTCACCTCAAATGATGCCAATCTTGTCCTGAGGACCCCCACACACTCTCACCAGGAGACTTAAGGTCCTTCAGTGTGAGGATCGCCAAGCATCTCCACCCCAGAAGCTCAAGTCTCTCAGCCCAGTTACCCTAAAATGCTTCGAGGAACCCCAAGTCTGAGCAGCAGGACCCGGCTCCCCAGGCCTCCACCCACCCATGCGAACTTCAATTTGCCAGCCCATTCACCTCAAATATCTCACACCCCAAAATATCCAGATCCCTCAGCCTGGGGATCCACAAACATCCTTCACAAGATGGGCCAAAGGCTAAGGAGCCTCCATATCTCTTCTTCCAGAAACCCCATGCTTTTACTGAAGGACCCCAAGGCCCCCTCTGAGGAACACCAGAGTCAGCCTGAGTCCCCAGTTTCATGCCCCCAGAGGAACCCATGTCAGCCCAGGGACCCCTATTCCATCAGCACAGGGATCCCACACCCTCACCTGTGAATCCAGAGATGCTCGGCATTGGATATAGCCTCAGCCACAGCGCACCTCCCCCATATCATGATCCGGAAACCCATTTTACCCCGACTGCAGGGCCCCAAGCCTGCACACTGCACCTCAACTCAGGGATCCCAGGCAGAGATCCCAGATCAGAAACTTTCAGGACCTCAGGACACCCCTACTTTTCAGTGGGATTAGAAACAGATAGGGGAGAGGAGTGTCAGGGCAAGGGCTAGGGCTGAGGTTGCAGTTATAGTTGGGGTGAGGGTTAGCTTAGGTTAGTGCTGGGGTGCAGTTTGCAGTTGGGGTTCAGGTTGAGTTATGCTTAGATGAGGTCTAGGGGAGCTAGAGTTGGGGTTGTGTTCAGCTTTGGGACAGACTTTAGGTTTGTTTGGGGTACAGGTCAGGGTTGTGGTAAAATGTACATTTGAGGTTGTGTTTGGGCCAGAATCTGATTACCTCAGAGGTGTGGAGAGTGTTAGGGTTGGGATTAGATGAGGCCTAGTATATGGTTGTGCTGAGTTCTGGGTTTAGTTTAGGTTAGGTTTTAGGCAAGGGCTAAGATAGGTTTAGGGTTAGGATGGGTTTGGTTAGGGTTAGAGGCCAGGTCAGGCTTAGTTCTTTTTTAGGGCAGGGATTTGATCCCAACACTCCTGGCAGGTCTCAGTTCCCAGAGTCTCAGCGGTTACATCTGAGGACCCCTGATCCTTCTGTGGACCCAGCTGCAAGCCAGCCCCCAGCTCGTCCTTCTGCAGGACCTGCCCTGCCCAGTGTCCAGGCCCCATGAGTGCACACATTTCCTTGGACAACAGCTCGAAGGAGGACTCATCAGGAGCCAGGCAGAACCCCAAGGTAGATGCATAGAGGGAAAGAAGGGGCCAGGGCACCAGTGGTATTGCAGGCAGAGGGATGAGCCTATGGGATGGGGCGCTAAATCCCAGGGAGAACTGGCCTCCTGTCACAGTGATGACAGAAGAGAGCTGGGCCAACCATGCTCCCAGTTCACCGGCATGTGGAAAGAGGGACAGTCAGCTTCCCCAGAGACACCCGGGCCTGGCAGGGCCTTGCAAGCACCTTGGCAGAAAGGGGAGCCTCCATCTGTGCCCTGTACTAGCAGATGACACGGAGTCTCTTTTCTCCAGGTCACAGATGCTTTCAAGGACATTTCCAGATATGTCCCCAAGGAACAGTGGGCCAACATGGGAGAGTTTCAGAAAACACCCTACGGCAGTGTGAAAAACAACTGTAGCGAGATGCTCTCTGTAGGTGAGAAGAGATTGTGTGCCGCCCAGCCTAGGGCACGAAAGCAGGCCTCCCTGCAGGCCCCTGTCTCACAGTTCTGTGTGAGGGCAGCGTGCAGCCCCCTTTCCTGAGGAGTCAGGGGTCCAGGGAAGCTCTGTTCTTGGGCTCAGGAGGCTGGGGAGATAGCTCAGTAGAATAAGTGCTTGCCTGGCTAGTGCAAGGACCTGAGTTCAATACCCAGTTTGGAAAAAAAAAATGTTGGGCTCAGGGCAGAGCTAAGAGCTGCGCTAGCCACTCACAGAAGCTGTCTCCACTCCCCGGCCCGCCTGTCCTTTGTGTCTTTCCACAGCCAGTGCCTCTGTCCCTCCTCCCAAGATGTCCTTCCCCTCCACACAGAAGCTTTGGGTCCTTCCCAGGTCTGACAGCTCAACAGCCAGCTTTGCTACAGCATGGAAGGCGAACCAATCAAGCTCCGCTGGATGACTCTGAGGATTCTGATGCAGAATGGACAACTCGGTGGCCAGGTGAGGTAGGGACTCACAGGTCAGCTCAGAAGTAAGGCCAGGCCACCTAGAAAGCACATTGTGGATGGTCCTGAGCTGTGATGTGGCCTTTGGGTGGGCAAGCTGGACAGACCAGCGGGGCCGCCTGCTGGGCCGTGTGAGCGGCTTGCGGGAATTTGGCTTCCAACACACACTTGGATCTCAGCCACATAGGGCCCCTGGGGACTTGAGCGCTTCTCATAGACTCTCTGAGCTTCTAAATGTCAATCAATAATAAGCATAAGAAACCATAGCCCACATGTCATCTGAGAGGAGTAAGGATGATATAAAATAAAGGATGCATACTTGCACGCTGTCCCCCACAGCCATCTGTGGCAACAGCTCCACACATCCTTAGTGCTACCTGACCAGGTATTTCTGCCCTGTGGGCTGCATGTGGCCCTCAACAGGTAGAAATGTGACCTGAAGGTTATGCAGGGATTTAGAGGATAGGGATGGATAGGAGACAGTTGGATACAAGGATATTTCATGGTTTCTGAGGATAAAGGGATAGACACCCCAGATGACCCACTTCAGTCTTGTTCTGTCCTTCCCCTTAGAACACAGGAGAAGGGTTGTTGAGTAGAAGTTGTACACCGTGCGACAAGGAAATGGCCCTGCATATGAGGAGGTCAGTGAGCCCCAGGACGATGACTTCCTGTGTAATTGCCCCTCTTGGCCTGATCCCAAAGGACAAGGCAAGGTTAGGTGTGCACACAGTCACTTGGGGCTCAAGGCGCCCCTCACTCTAGGCACAAGCAGTGGAGAATGGAGAGCAGAGGGAGGGGTGTGGGCTCACCCTGAAGCTCCCTATAAGGAGGAATACACACGGATTATACAGTTCCTAATCCCCACCACACTCCCCTCAGATTGTGAGAAGTGCAAGACCAACTTCATCGACAGTTGTCCCACTCATGGGCCCCCTATGTTCATGAAGGACAGCATGGTGGACGTGGGGCTTATGGACTGCTCAGTGCACACTCTGCCCCCCGTGCTGAGGAAAGGACCTTTGAGCATCCCAGGGGCTGGGCTTGGGAGTCTGGAATGGGAAGTCCACCCTACCTGTGGATCTGCACTTTGGCCCCTACGAGGGTCAGATCACAGAGGATGAAGAGGCAGGCCACAGCGGTTATGCCTGGATGGTGAGGGGTCTTCCTTCCCCATCTTCTGGCACCCCAAGGCTCTCCAGTGTCCCTCTGCTCCATAGGCTTGGCTGCGCCGCTCAGCTCTATGTCCTGAGTCACCTTGGCAGGATGACGAAATCACTGGTGGAGGATAAGATGCTGAGTGGGACAGAGTGCACAGAAATGGAGTAGATACAGCCTTCTGGCCTCTGCCTACCTGGGCAACCCTTGCCCACCTGCAGATGTTGGGCGTGGGGGTTACAGTAGCCTCAGGTAGAGCTGGCGGCTGTCGTCCCACCCAAATGAGGACAGTAACTCCTTTTCCCAAAACACAGATCGCCAAGGGGAGACATAGCTACAAGTACGTGGACAGCAAGGACACATCCCACGCCAACTGGATGAGGTGAGGACACCAGGCTTCCTGGTTCCACAAGGACATCTGACCCTCACTAGCCCGATTCCTTCCCTTCTCATCCCTGATTGCTACCCTCCCACTTAGAAAGTGGAGTTCCCTTCTGACCAGAGTCTCTGTCGCTGTAGAGGGCCTGAGGCAGAGCACATGGGAGGTTTCAGTGCAGGAATATTTCACTGTAATTTGGTGTTTCTTCAACAAGTACAGAGCAGGAAGGGAAGTGAAAGCAAGGGACCTTCAAGCTGAGAGGGATTAGAGACTCTGAAAATAGTCCTGAGCCTGGGGAGAAGTAGACTGCACGAATGTAAGGACTCCCTATGCTGACTGCCTAAGTGATTTGAGAGAGGGGCTCTTGCTTCAGCAGAGAGGCTAGGGGATAGGGACACACTGATGCCATTCTGAGTCATGGTACTAAGGCAGACAGGATTGTCTTCAGGCAGGAGGGAAAGGCAGCAACCTCTCTGGGCAGGTGATGGGGGAATTTCTCAGGATGACTTGGGCCAGGGTGGACTGGTAGAGGCTACCCCAGAAGCAGAATCCTTCCCTGGCACCAACTTCCAAAGGAAACGCCACACTGATTTACCCTTTAGAAATGCGAAGGGTCACTGCGTTTTATGCCCAGCTAGGTGTTTGTGAAGTCTGGGATGGGCCATGGAACATTGGGTACTTAGGTGGGGGAGAACAGGAGGACTCAGAGCTCAGTGGTCACAGGCCCTGTGGAAGAGACCCAGGTGAGAACAGCAGGTGCCACCAGGAGTAGGGGCGGTGCCAGAACAGGGAGGTGTCTACCACTCCAGGGATGGATGGACACTGATGTGATGGGGACACAAAAGGAATCAGCTATTTCCTTCCTTTCCACCCTGAACCCCAGGTATGTGAACTGTGCCTGCATTGAGGAGGAGCAGAACCTTGTGGCCTTTCAGTACCACGGGCAGATCTTCTACCACACCTGCAAGGCCATCAAGCCTGGCACTGAGCTATTGGTCTGGTATGAGAACAACTATGGCCAGAACCTCAGCCTCACATGCAGCAGCAAGTGGAAGAAACAGCATGCAGATGGGAGAGGTACGCACCCCTGGGCTTCCTTGCATGAAAGGAGGAAGCTTCTCCCTGGGAATTCCCACGCTTCCACTCATAAGAAGCTTGAGGTGCAGTCCACAGTCAGTGAAATGTCTCATGCTCAGGTTGTAAACAGACGGATATAGTTTGTATGCCTTTGACACTTAGAAAGATTTTATCCTTTAAAATGTTTCTTTGGCATCTGCTTTGCAAGCATGTAGTGCACAAACATCTAATAAATATAATGCGGGATGGTTGGAGCTCAAATAGAAGTTCTCAGCTAGGCAGTGCCCTCACAGACCTGACTTCTCCTGGCTCACACTGGTTTTTTTTTTTAATTCTCTCCAATTCCCAAATAGTGTGCATGATCTGCAGGCTGTCTCTTGTGCCAAATAGCTGTCACCTGGGTTCCTACCCTGTGCTAGGAACTGGAAACTCATAGCAAAGAAGTCGACCCCCCTGATGAGTGCTGCTGGCACTGGCTCTTGCACAGGGACACGCGCACTTGTGGGAGCTCGTGCTCAGCCGGGGCAGTGGCTGAGCCTCTGAAGAATCCCCCCAGGGAAGAGTATGCAGGAGTCTGGTGGGGCCAGCACCACATGTGCACCAGGCTGGGCAGGGCTCTCCCAGTTGGGAACAGTTAAGGTGCCTGGATATCTGTGAGCAGAGGGCTTCACACTTGGGTGGCACTTTGTGTAGCCGCTGAGAGGTGGGAAAGAGGCCAGAAGTGCACATGAGGGGCTTGTTACTCCTGCCAAGATACATGGGTGCAAACAGTTGTAGACCTGTCCATTCTATGTCCTGGGCTCATGCTTTGGCATGTTTGCAAATTAGCCCACAGAGCTAAAGCTGTAAGAGGCTGCTTCAGTCTCCAGGTGAGAGGGTGGGCGGGGTGAGGGTAGAAGACAGAGAGAAAGTGCATGACAGGGACAGACTGTGAAGTGGGACTTCTCCCGCGTTGGAAATTGCTAGGACTGGGTGACCTAGGCCCAGTGTGAGTGCTTGGCGTGAGGCCCAGGGAGGATGTATCTTCACCTGATGATTTAGGGAGCCCCGGATAGAAGAGGTTCCTGGCCATGTTGTGACTGTGGGACCCTGAGCCCTTTGGTTATGAGTGTAGGGACACTGAGCCTGTCCTGCTTCAATCCTGCTTCCTGATGGCGACCCGGGGCAAAGGGGAATCATCATGTGTGTCACTTTGCACACAATGCTCACTCTCAACACTGTTCTCAGGTGCAGCCCTCCACAGCCTCCCATAGCTATACCACTCCAAGGGGGGTGACCGGGATGGGTCTCTGTACCCTCTCCCTGGAGAAGCCAATGTGGACATTACCAAAGTCATCAACTCTGCCAGTTCTCAGTGGGATAGATCAGCAACAGAGCAGGAGTCAGGAAACGGGTCCAGGATCTGTGAGGGACCTGGGCAGAGGGCAGCCAGGGGAGACAGGGAATGACGTAGGAGATGGTGTGTTCTGGGCGGGGGCCCATGCAGCTCCTTGGGTCACAGGCCTGAGGCTGTCTGCTCTGTGCAGCGAGGGCTCAGGTCTGATTGACATGTCAGAAAGGGCTTTGGTGCTGACAGTGTGTTACAATCAGAATGGGAGAGGCAGTATGGGCCAGGCTTGGTGGGGACAATGCTTGGGGGGACTGCTTTGAGTGGGGATGGACCTGCATTGGGACAGCACTTGGTGGGACAGCCATGTGTGGGAACAGTGCTTTTGGGGACAACACTGATAGGGGACAGTGCTTGGTGGCGCCATCCCTGGGTGGGTCAGTATCTGTGGGAACAGTGCTTGTGGGGATAGTACTTAGTGGGGGAAGTGCTTAGTTGGGACAGTACATGGTAGGGATAGAACTGCATGGGGACAGCTGTGGGTGGGCATGGCCCTGTGTGTGATGGGCACATGTATGGTGCTGTCTGACTTCAGGCAATGTGAGGATTTCCTCTCTGAGCAGGAACTTCTTCTTTCAGCAGAACCAAAGGCAGAGATCCACCTGTGTCCCTTGCACTCTCTGGCCTTCTCCATTCGGAAATTCCTCAGTGGCTATATAAACCAAAGTCACCTCTCTCAGATCCACTGGGTAACAGCTACAAGCAACAGGCTCCAAGCAGAAGATGCCTGTCCGGGGGATCTGCTCTGGGAGCAGCAGCAGTGCCGTCCTCATGGCCAGAATGACGGAGGTGCAAGGGGAGAGGCCCAAGGGAGACTGAGCCCTGAGCCCCAAAGGACAAGAGAGAGTGGGACTTCAAGGGATACCCCCAACCCTCCCAAAGGCCAGATGGGGAGATCTGGGGAGAGTGAAGGGATGACAGCACAGGGGCTCAGCACAAGCCAGATGCTGCCTGTTGAGGGGGAAGCTCGCAAATTGCAACTATGAGGAGTGGAGGTGTGAGCAAGGCCCCAGTGACACATGGGAGCTCAGCAGGAACCAGCCTTCACAAGCAGGGGACAGTCGCTTTGCTTGTAGGGACTGTGGGCGGGGGTTTCATTATCAATCTCTCTTCATCAGGCACCGGAGAACACACACAGGAGAGAAGCCCTATGTTTGCAGGGACTGTGGGCGGGGCTTTAGTTGTCAGTCAAACCTCAACAAGCACAAGAGAACCCACACAGGTGAGAAGCCCTGTGTTTGCAGCGACTGTGGATGGGGCTTTAGCTTTCGATCACACTGCATCGAGCACCAGAGAACACACACAGGTGAGAAGCCCTATGCTTGCAGGGACTGTGGGCAGTGCTTTAGCCATTGATCAACCCTCATCAGACGCCAGAGAACACACAGAAGAAAAGCTCAATGCTCACAGAAATAGTCATGTACAATATAACCATATCCCAGAGCCACAGAGTAACTACTGTAACCCTACACACCGCAAGGCCAGGTCTGAAGGGTCTTCAGAAGAGACAACTAAACCCTCCCTTTCCCCCAAGTGTAAAGGGACCAGAATTTAGCAATTAAACAGATCCTGCAGATTCACAGCCAGGGATGAGGTAGACAGCAAGGGATGGTTCTGTAAATTTCAAGTGTTTTCGTCTGTGTATCTTCCTCACGATGATCCCACCGCTCTGCCTAGGTTTTGCCCTCCTGTTCTAATAAATATTTTCTCCACATGAATCCAAAGCCCAAGGCATGGTCTTCATTGCGCCCTAATCACGAACCAAGGAGCAGTTCATGTGGGCCTCGGGGAACTCACTGGAAATCCTCCCGAGACCACATCCTGGGGTCACTCTGCTTAAATGACTGGAGGATCAGTTTTACAGGCAACTGAGAAGAATCTGGGTTTGGGACAGAACCGGCTCTGGGAAGATTTCCTGTTCTGCTGGGAAGCGAGCTTCTCCCTCCCCCTTCTGCTGCCCTGTTCCCTTGGTTCCCCCTGGTCCTCTTTCGCTGTGTCCCTACCTCCTAGGCTTAGCAGTGAGAGACAGGCAGGAGTGTGTGTGCATGAGTGTGTGTGCTTTGTGTGTGCACAGCGTGCATGGACCAAGGGCGAGTGAGGTGCCCTGGCTGTGTGTGTCTGTTGATCCAGGAGGACTGTATGTGCAAGACTGCCCAGGTGTGCTATTGGTATATGCATCTCTTTTGGTTTCTGAATCTTGTGAGCTTGTCTGGCACACGTGTTTGCACAGGCTTGTGTGATACATAGGTGACACATGTGCAGATACATGTTATGTATCCTCTGTGGGTGTGGCATGGTTGACTGTTGTTTAGGAGGGCTGTGTGTGTCTTTGTGTGTCCTTCACATGCAGGTGTACACGGATTTGTATGAAGGTGTGGGCCTTGTGTGTGTGCATGTGCATTGTGTGTGCATGTGTGGGTGTGCCTGGGCATGTGCACTGGTGTTGCTGTGCCGTGAGGCTCAGGACCAGACCAGAGGGAGATGCAGCACGAGAGCCCCTGTGGAAGGCGGACAGCTGCATTCCACTACCCGACTGGGGGCCGTGCAGGTCCAGATCCCCAGCCTCATCTCGAGCTTACAACGGCATAAGTAGTTTTTCAGGAGGAAGTTCAAAAGGCACCTCACATTATACACTATAGTTGGTCACTCATATTTTTGTCATTAACTGCTAGGAAGAATTTACTTTTCCAAGAACTAAGCAGGCTACCATCATATAACATGGGGGAAGAATTAATCATTGTCTTAGAAAGGACAGAGGTGTCCTTGAGGTGATAACTCTGTAGGACTTGAACGTAAGCAAAATGGGTCAGCGAGATAGCTTGGTCGTCTATGAGCCTGCCTGCCAAGGACAAGTTCCTGGGTTCGGCCAGTGATGGCCCCACACCAAGCCATCCACCGAAACCAGGCATGCTGGCTCACACTGATAATCCCAGCGCTTGGGGAGGTTGGGACAGGAGGATCTCTGAGCCCAAACTGTATAGCAAGACCCTGTACCAAATAAATGAATGCAATTTAAAATATAGAAATGAATCTTTGAAAAGTAAGCAAAACCACCATTGGCTAAGTTGTACTTATCTCGCGCCTGGCTCTGGGAGCTCCATGGTGCCTTAAGAGTTGTAGCTCTCTGATTATAGGAATCAGCTGTTTCCTAATGTTATCCTTGAATAGTGATAGAAATAAGAACATTGCATTCCAATTACATTTCAAATAGCCCCTACATGAGTAGGATGTTTGTGAATGTGTGTGCACCCACACACGTGTGTGTATGTGTGTGACACTTGTGCATACATGCGTAGGTGTGTGCCCTGGGGTCCAACCCAGGAAGCCATGCTTCTTCCTCCAGGGACATCGTAGGTGCTCAGCCCTCTTCTCCAGATGCAAGCTGGGAATCACTGTCCTCTTTGAAAAGCTCGGGGAAGAGAAGGAAGTCGATGGCTGGTTTCCTGCCACAGTCAGCACAG
>NW_004525239.1:44736-46152 GCF_000260255.1 Octodon degus
AATACCTTTCTAAGTTTTAGCTCCTGTGTCTATGATATACTCATCTTCTAAGAGTTTCGATCAGATGAAAGGAAGTCATCCATATAAAGTGTGCAGTATTCTCAGAAATGACAGCTACACTAACGGTAATGATGAAAGTGATGATGATGAGGAGGAGGAGGAGGAAGAGCATGATGGTAAGCTGACAGCAAGGATTCCATAACAGACTGACTGCTCATAACATTACAAAGCTCCCCATTGTCTCTATTGGTAAAATGACTACCTCTATCATCAATTTAAACAAAAGAAAAAAAATTAATCCATAGATTAATTCCTAGGCTGTTGGTACACAAATGTTTACAAGTGTCAATACCTGAAATTAACATTGATGAAATATCTGTGGCTATAGAAGGTGCTAGTTGTCTGCACCATATCTGCCTGGAATCCAGAGGGCCACATAATCGGCGGACATGCACACACACACACACACACACACACACACACACAAACACAAACACAAACACACACACATACACACAGAGCTTTTTGTTTCGACCATCACTATCATCTGTTGATGGTGAATGTCCCATCTACCCTAATGCCTCTTTGCCACCACCCACATTTCTGGAGCCTTTGCAGGCATCCGTGACGCCTCCAGCCTCTCCTTCCTGGATCCTTGGCTCATCACTTCACACAATCTATTCGGACCTGCTCAAGTGCAGGTTCAGTGTCTCATCCAGCTGGCAAAAATGTCTCAAACATGCTGCCACACCCTGCTCTCTGGTTTATCAGAACGGGTGCAAGATCTAGGGCAGGCTTGAACTTCAAACCCGCTTGAAGGGGTCCACTTACCATCTTTGCTTTCTTCCTCACCTGCAAGGACTCAGGGAGATCACAGAGGTGCAATGGGGAGGGTCTTGGGGAGGGAGCAGAGGAGCAAGGGGAACAGGGCCTTCCATGGGAGATCTTCGCCAAGCCTGCCTTCCAGTTGGGTGCCTGGCCATCCTCCCTAGGACTGCCACACCCTTGGGCTTTATGTGCTCAGCACATGAGCAGCCATGGGCAGCCCTGTTTCTTGCTCTTCTGCATTCATCTCGATACTTGATTCAGGTCTGTCTCTCCTACTACAGTACACATCTTGGGTAGACAACTGTTGCACATAATCATACTCTCAGAATATAGCATAGTGCTCTGTACAAATTTATAAACATTTGTTGAATAACTAAAATTTTAAGCTATAATTATGAAGCAAAAGGATATATTCTTGAACCTGTAATTCCTTTCTTTTCATTCTGTGCATGTTAATCTTGGCGATTTAACTGGACGAAGAGAGCCCTGAAGAGAGGACAGGGTCACGGAGGAACTGCACTCACCAGTGGAGTAACCTACTGCTGCCCATAACCGCTGGCTGCTAGGAGGTGGAGCTCGGCTGGGGAG
>NW_004525239.1:47707-49269 GCF_000260255.1 Octodon degus
CACTGGCCTGAGCCCTCCCTGCTGCGCAGCTAAGTGGCCCCTACCTCCCATCTATAAGCCCAGAACCTGGGTGCTATGTAAAAGGAAGAGACGAGAGGAACCATGGCCAGCTTTTTGTTCCTAGTGAGTGGAGCTGTGTTGGCCTTCACATTTGTCTTCTGGAAAAACCGACCACAGGCAAAGGTAAGAGAGACTGGAGTTACATGAAGCTAGCTAAATATGCAGATTTGAAGAGTGAGCTTGTGAGGTGATGGGAAAATAGTAAAATAAAGACATGCCCTCATATTTGTCTCTTGAAAGGGTCCCAGACTGTAACCACTGTACTCTTCCCCTTAAATACACATTTCCACCCGAGATTTCATACTTGTGGTCTCTTTTACAAAAGTCCCAGGTCGAAAAGTGATGCCAGAAGCTTTCTGTCCAAGTGGAGAACAAAGTACCGCCGAAAGGACTCTTGCCCACCACCATCTACCTTAGGAATGTCTGCTTGCTCTCTCCTTCTCTCTCTTTTAGCCCACATTCCTGTTTGGTTCCCTGAACACATACTGAGAGCTTTCTGGGTACAGGATTCACGAAGATTTCAGGTCTAAATTATGTATACTGGTGCTATTTATAGGTGCAAGTGAAATTCCTTTGTATAAGGGTCACTGACAGGGTCCATGTATAGCATCACAGGACTGCTCAGGCATGTAGGCAACCAATATGGCCCTTTGGTATTACAAGGATTATTTCTGCTCATTCTTGAGTCTTGGCAGAGCATACTACTGGGTCAGCATAGTTATTCACATTCTTGTGTACTTATTTTATTTATTTGGTACAGGGTTATTTATTTATTTGGTACAGAGTCTTATTAAGCACCTCTGACTTGCAGTGATCCTCCTGTATCAGCCTCCCCAGTGCCTGGATTACACACATGTGCCACCACTCCACAGTTCCAGGGTTCTGGGGCCAGCAAGGCCTCAGTACCAGGGATAGAGCCTGGGTTCTTGAGCTTGCCCCGAAGGTGATTAGACCACTGAAGTATCTCCCAGCCCCAAAACATTCTTAATCTCCAATTCTTAGCAAAAATCAGTCCATTTTTGTAACCAAGTTGTTATTTGGCAGTAATTTAGAAATTCCTAAACTCAGCAAGCTAGATATGTATAATTTCTTTTACAGAAAAACTCTGGTAAACTGTCATCAAATTCAGCTGATCTTTCTCCAAGAAGAACAACTTATACTTGGTCAACTACTGCTTTTGCTCCAGAAAGAACACCTTCTCCTACCTGGTTACCTATGAGCACGGCGAATAGCCTTTCAATCAGTGATCTTTCTCGGGGTATCTTACATAACTGCGTGCACTCGACAGCCGCACAGAAGCGAATATTGATAAACCTCAGGAGTGTAGAATACAAGCTGGCTGAACTGGATCATTTCCTCCTCATCAAAGGCTTCCCTCACTCATTAGTTGATGGGAAATCCACCGATTAGGTCACAAGATGTAATGTTGACACGTCAATCATTAAAAGCAACTGAGTGGATTCAGTTGAATATGTGTTTATACCGAGTGAATTATTATTTAA
>NW_004525239.1:50744-51792 GCF_000260255.1 Octodon degus
GCTTACAGAAGACAAAATCACTTTCTTGACCTGTCATCCATATGTCACTACCATAAAGTACTAGACACAAGGAGAGACACTGTCTCATTGACATTTTAGTAGTATCCTATGTGAAATTAAAACTAAAGCTTATGGAATATAATGAAG
Source organism: Octodon degus (assembly GCF_000260255.1). Taxonomy (NCBI): domain Eukaryota; kingdom Metazoa; phylum Chordata; class Mammalia; order Rodentia; family Octodontidae; genus Octodon; species Octodon degus. The sequence goes on from NW_004525239.1 coordinate 50,892, forward strand.
TCCTCTTACTTTTGTGAACCACAATACCAGTGAGCTGTGTAATTGCATTCACCAACACGCAACCCAAGGAAGGAAGACAGTAATACGAAGAAAGAAGCATTCAAAGCTTCAACACTTCTTTATTCCACTTTCTAGACCTACCCTCACCGAACGGTCCTCATTTCCTTTCTGATTTCAGTCTTTGTAAATAAAGAACGTAACTGCCAAGTCTATAAATAAAGAGGATGAAGACATAGACACGTGAGGCACCAAGCATGCAATGTTTAGACACACTTGTGTCAAAAGTATTCAACTGTATCACTCACATGCACAGCGCACTTAGTTCCACAGATACAACATTTCCAAGGAACTAACTCTTGAATTTGTAACACTTATTTTTACACACACTGATGCATTTCCCTTCAGCTTGAGCCAGTGTGCAGGGTGTGCATTAAGAAGAGAAGCAAATAATATCTTTAAAGCTTGCATAACTGAAAAAAACCTCTTTTCTAAGTAATCAGCTCAAATAAAGCCTTCAATATATTGGAAAAAACATCACAGTAATATTGAAAACTTTTATTGTAAAATACTTATGTGTGTATTATACAGACAACTAATCTTGAAAGAAATATAATCATGTTGCTAAACAATAAACTCACATTTACTATTAACGCTTAAGTGGTAAAAACATTTGTCATTATGAACTTCACTAAGTTACACTCATCTTACGCCCAGCTCCAGGAGCACCATGGCATGTTAAGATTTGTAGCTCTATAGTCATGAGAATTAACTGGGTTTCCTTATCTCATCCTTGAATAGTGTTAGAAATATAGGATTTTACATTTTCATTACATTTACAATAGCCCCACCTGAGTAGGACATTTGTGAATGTGTGTGAGTGTATCTACACGTGTTTGTGTGC
>NW_004525240.1:0-1204 GCF_000260255.1 Octodon degus
TATTGACTTATGGATGAACCTACCCTGGTTTTGTTCTCTAAGAGTCTCATGCATGGATTGAAAATGTCTGAAAATCCGGGTTCTTTTGACCTGCCAGATAGGCAGATGGTCACTCCCATCATTAACTGGTATTGTTTAGCCCAAATCTATTTCCTCCTTCTTAAATTCCCATGAGACTCAATCAATAATGTGACTCTTACAGAATATGAAGAAACTCTCTTATTACACTAAAGGTTACCAAGTACAGAATAAACTTTGACCAGATACAGGAGGAATTAATAGAAAATTCACTGCACTTTGCAGAGAGACCTAGAAAGTGCTAAGAGGTAGGGATAAATAAGCTTGGGATAAATAAGCTTGGAATAAATAAGCTTGTGATAAAAGACATCTAAACTTTTAAATACCCATATAGATAAATGAGTCTCTCTCATGTCTCTAAAGAGATGTATGCAAATTAATAAATAAATGAACATGTACATAATACTACTACATGTTTAAAGTATAGCCAATTTGAGACTCATTAGAATGTTTCATAATACACTGAGTCATTTAATGATCTGATGTTTAGCTTCAGGATATTGTATTCTTTACATATAATTTTAACTCTCAAATAAGTAGAAAATCTGTTAGTATGAAAATATTTAAAAACTGATTATCCAGACCCAGAGAACACTACGAACTGTAGTAGTACTCACTAAGAAGTGAGTGAAAAAAGTCAAGAAAAAAAGAAAGATGAAAGAAGCCCTGCTGTGGACACAGACAAGCATGGGCTCTAGGAAGAGATTGTCCATGGGTTTGATCCTGGTTCAGGATAGGAATGGAGGCCTTCACTTTTCAACATCCTTTATACCATTTCAGTCCAAATGAAGACCCAAGGGAAGATAATTACCTGGCTAAGATAGGGAGAGAGCTATGTCCAGTGTTTTCTTGTAGTTAAGCCTATTGGGTTCACACATGAAGCCTTTTTTAAAAAAAATATTCTCACCTTTATTCTGTTTTTCTTATGATATTATATTTAAAATATTTTCCTTAGAGCAAAGAAAAAAATAATGCTTATGTTGGGCTGGATTGGTCACATTGTAGTAACTGCTGACATTGGTATTCCTTTCAGGGGGAGGATTTATTTTTTATTTTATTTTTTAATTTTTTATTTTTTCATAATTTTATTGATAAACAAATAGCAATGAGACAGTTTCAAATCAAA
>NW_004525240.1:1736-21723 GCF_000260255.1 Octodon degus
CAGCCATGTGGATGTGTCACGGCCATTGCTTGGCCCATGTGCTCTCTGTGAAAGCCTGAGAGAATGCTTTCTCTCCATGTGATCGAGTCCAAATTTCTTGATAGTTTTCCTACCCTGGAACCCTATGTTGTTTTAAATTAACACTTTGTTAAGCTCAGCTGGCTTCAAAGACTCCTAACTAGCATGTTCAGTTAAAATGGAGTAAGAGAAAACTTATGCAAATACACTTTCTCTGGCAGTATATGTGCACTGTATCTATTCTGAAAGGACTGAGGCCAAAGTCATGTGCTACTTTTTATATTTTTTTTTCTTTGAGCCATACTTTCATGTTTAAGCCTCTTTCAGTGGCATCATGATAGTTCTCTAATTTAATCATATTTATATCTTTTCATTGATATGACAATATGTCATGGACTGGCATTCAAAAATCTCAATTAAGTTTGTTTTCAGTTTCTCTAGTGTGGTTTACCCATATGTGTTAGTTGATACATTGTGTCAACTTGGCTGAATCAGCTCAGCAGTTCTGGGAGTGGGGGCCCAGCCCTGCCCCACTTCAGTGGAGAAGTCCCAGTCTTCTGAAGAGCTTGATCTTCACAGCCACGCCTCCACACTCAATGTAGAAGGAAGCTTGATGGCCACTGCAGCTGGTGCTCCCCCTCTGCTCTTCATTGTTTTCTGCCGCATGAACTGCTGTCATTTGCCTTGGAGCCAGCAGAATATGGGCTGAACCATTCAGTAACTGTGAGCTAAATAAACCTTTTCTTCCTTCATTTTGAGTGTTGGGCATTTGTCCCAGCAACAAGTAAAAATGTAACTAACACATTATATTAATACAAAGACATCCAGTTCTCTTTCAGCAGATGGAGGTGAAGGAGGCAAGAGGATGTAGATGTTTTCTGACCATATCTTGTTGTACATGTCTGTCAGCTTTTTAAATAATGTGTCTCTGTGTTGTAAGAAGACACCTCTCCCTCTTCTTCTTTCTACTATCACCACCATCTTAAAAGATGTAATCAATAATACCACTGTCTTTCCCAGTCTGTCTCATTTCCCCCACAAAAACCCAGAGTATTCTTGAAGTTATAAATAAATTTTATTCTTTTTCTAGGGTGTCTTAATTTTCACCCAAATATATGATGTCATCTTTCAACTCTCCTAATTCCTGTGACAGTTATATGTTGTTTGTTAGTTTTCTGTGTATTTCAACTTTTCCCCTGTGTTGTATAGCAACTACTCTCTCTTCCTTTTATGCTGACTGCTTTTATTTAACTAAGCAGAAAACTGATATATATTGAACATCAGTTGTATACTGATAATATACAACTAATTTGTATTACAAAATTTTGTATTACAACATAATTTTTTTTGGTGTGAGGTAGGGTCTCAGTATGTATTCCAGGCTGGCCTTGAACTCATTATGTAGCCCAGGGTGACCTTGAATTTGCAGCAATCCTCCTGATCTTGAGTGCTGGGATCACAGGGTTGTGCCGCCTTACCCAACCTACATCTTGTAAATTGTTAGGCTGCACCTGTAATTTTGTATCTGACCCACCTGAGATTTCTTCAGGGTAACATCCCATTGTCTGTGGTATAGAGATATGATACCACACCTTCCAAATGGTATGGGAAATAGTATAACTCCTAATATGTTAAATGTCTCATGCACAGAGTTTATGTTCTCTAAAATTAAAGAATGAATTCTAGGAACAACAAAAGTTAAGAGTAGGAAACTTTATACAAAGGATGTAAAGCAAGGGAAGCAAAGGGATACAAAGCTCCTGCCTAAGAGAAACAGGAGGGGACACCCATAAAATGGGTTGACCAGCACCCCACTTTTCAGGGGAAGTTCTATAGAGCACAACCATGTAGGTACAATGTGGGTTACAGTTATGATCAACCAGTAAGATTATAAGTGTAGATATTTAGTTAACATTGATCCAGTGGGGAATCAAGTTATGTCATATATGTGCAGGGAAAGAACAAAGATCTTCTCAGGAAGGTGATGGATCTGGGGGTCTTAGTTGCTCACTGAGGTAACTAGTGCGTATCTAAACTTTATCAGAACAGGTATCTCATTCTGTTGGGAGTACACAGGCCTGGCCCTTTTGTTGCTATCTTGAGGCCTGGCCTCCAACTAAAGTATCTGCAGCCACAGTTGTAATGTGTTTTCACATTTAAAATTTTAAAAAAATTTATGGAAAAAATAAAATAAGATTTCAAAATAAAATAACAGGAGAATAACAATAGTTAATTCATCATATATTGTTATCTTTAAAGTAATTATTTGGAGAGCAAAATATAGTCTTGAAAAATTGTCCAAATGATATGAGCATAAATTTTTCTTTTCAATGAAGTAAGAGAAGCTAGTAGTATGACTATCTTTTTTTAAAAAAACATTTTTTATTAGGAGGGTACATTTTTCATAATCAAGGAAACAATATTGGTACATTATTAACTAAAGTACGTCCATTATTCATATTTTCTTGAATCTCTATCTGATGCACATTTTTTGCTTCAGGACCATATGAAGACACCCTCTTGTATCTAATTCCTCTTATTTTCTTAGGATCTTTGTGGCTGGGGTAGTTTCCCAGACTTTATTTTTGATGAACCTCTTAGTTTAGGAAAGTGCTGGTCAGATGGTGTTTTATAGGGTGTCTCTCAATTGGAACTCATCTGATGATTTACTCATTTTTAGACTACAGTGCTGGGTTTTGGGGAGGAAATACATAGAGGTAAAAAGCAGTTTTTATCCAATATGGCTTATTGGTTTTGACATTCACTTTGACCACTTGGCTAAGTTAGTTCTTTTCTTCCTTTCCATTTTGTACTCTGGACGGAAGCTAATGTGTGTGGCTCACACTTAAGGAGAAAGGACTGCTATGGCATTTTATGCAGGGTGCAGAAGTCTTCTGTATAAGAGATTCTCTATTTACTTAATTGATTTACTAATATCAGTACAGACTCATGGATATCCATTTTATATTTTGGGTTATAATCAAATAGTGTTCTTTTTGTTCATAGTGTTTTAGCTTTGGCCTTTGGCTTTTTCAGTTGATTCCTGTTTTCCTAGGACATCCCCCATCTTTGTGTTGTTAAATAAATGTTTTTGTTGGGGGGTGGGAAGGGGGCTTTTACTTACTTTCAGACCCAACAAGATGCTCCAGGTTCTCATTAAATGTTTCCTGTACCAGAATTAGCTGTTTCCCTACAAAGCTCTCTGTCTCTGTCTCTCTCTGTCTCTGTCTCTCTCTGTCTCTCTCTCCCTCCCTCTCTTCCTCTCAGAACAGTATTAAAAACACACAAGACCTGAGTTATAGGTGTGTTGTTACAAAAATGTTGTATCCAGGGCCATTCAGGTGATAGAGTGAGGAAGCTCATGTAGTAACACGTATTTCTACACATATCTATAGATTTTTAAAATAGATCCATCTCTATAGGGATGTTAGGTCAAGCATGAGTTCCTATGAAGTTTTCAGTTTTATCTCAGTATTACCTGTTCTCTCCATCCTCCTCCTTTGGTGTGGCCTCTTCCAACAAGAAAAACCTGGTGGCCACCGTGCATTGGGTTGTTGTTCATGTCCAGTATACATATGTAATATATACAGGTTTAATAATGCAGTTGTCTCTTTTCTCCAGCATTTGATCCTTACACGTCTGACATCCATCCCTTCCCTTTGCTTGCAGCCGTAACCTGCATTTTGTAAGACATGTGCAGGTTCCTCATGCATCTTCCCTGAAAGCCTATTTGCTCACTTTTTCATGGCAGACTTTCTTTTTTTAATATTAATTTTACTGAGAAAGAAATAGCATTTAGACAGTTTCAAAACAGGTTATTATGACAGTTACAATAATTATTACATTGCATACTGTTGTCTTTGCAGTAGCTATTCATAGTACAAGATGCAGATATGATATCTTGTCTAAACACTGTTACTACAAATCTTTCTTCTCATGGAACTAAGAGAAAGTATCTGTATATCTTAACATATATATATATATATATATATATATATATATATATATAAACAAAATGGTCCTTCATTTACATCCCCCTTTTTTGTTTACTTTTTCAGAGATGGGTATTGCATTGCCATTCAAATATTGTAGGTGTGTGAGGGTTGGAGAGATAACTCAGTGGCTTAAGTGCCTGCCTGGCAAGCACAAGGTCCTGAGTTCAATCCCCAGTACCAAAACAAAACAAAACAAAACCAAACAAACCAACAACAACAACAACAACAACAAAAGTTTTGGACTCTTTTAGAATATTTTGCTGAGTTTACATACCTGTAATATTCAAATAACAGAACTTAACAAAAAAAGGGGATACAGGTGAATGTCCATTTTGTATCTGTGTATTCAAAGTGGTTAGGATAGATATATAGTTACATTCTCTTAATGAATAGGGGATTTGTTCTAATGGTGTTTGTAAATAGGATATCATGTCTGCATCTTGTACAGCAATTAACCACTAGGAAGAATGTATGCAATGTGTTAATTATTGAAACTGTCCTACAAATTTGGTTTGAAACTGTCTCATTGCTATTTGTTTCTCAATAAAATTATGGAAAAAAACCCACAAAACAAATATTGCAGGTGTGTGAATTCAGCAAAGTAATCCAAAATCCTGAGGGGATTACTGGCCTTGTCAGATCAACAAGTTACAGTTTTTGTTATATAGGTCTTGCTTTATCTTATATAGGTCCAGCAGAAAAGTATAAAAACTAGATATAAAAAGTAAAACCATATAATATGCTGATCTGTAAAAGGCTCAAGTCAACAACTTATGACATTGCCAATCCTATGGACAACCCACTAAAATTCCCTGGACTTTCAAGCTGGGTGAGAAGAGCCAAGGAGGAAGATGAGGTCAGGCTGGTGGAGACTGGGCAGATGGGGTTTTCAGGGTCTCCATTTACACATGAGAACCTTGTGGCTTTGACCCTGCAGTGGACCTGTCTCTATGAATTATGCACATTCAGCAGCCAGCCCTGCTGAGGATGTGCTGGCCCAGCATGAGAGTCCCCAGCCACAAGCAGCAGGAATAGGAACGCAGTGGCCCCTCCGAGAATTCTCCCTCTGTAGGCACCAGAGCCCTGGCAGGAGATGACACGCCAGGCTAGGAGTGTCTGCCCGTGGATTGCTGGAAGCTTTCCTGCTCCTCCCAGGCTTGCAGCAGCTGCTTTCACAGAGCCCCAGGCTGCCATAGTATAACTATCTTGAATATCTTGTCTTTCTTTTGCTTGCTCTGTCTCTCTCTCTTTGTCTCTTTCTGTGTCTCTCTCTGTATCTCTTTCTTTCTCTTTCTCTTTCTCTGTCTCTGTCTCTCTCTCTCTCTGTCTCTCTGTCTCTCTCTCTCTCTCTCTCTCTCTCTCTCTCTCTCTCTCTCTCATCTATCTATTGGTACTGGGAACTGAACTTAGGACTTTGTGCTTGCCAGGTAGACATTGTGCCACTGAGATATATCCCCATCTGATTCTATATATTTGTTCAAATATTATATTTTTATAGTTACTCTAAAAATTTGGTGGCAGCCTAAGATGAATTTAAATTTCTGTTAAGGTGACTTCCTCTGAAATATCATATATTTTATAATTTTTTTGGTCTTTATTTTTTTTTGTCTTTTTTAGACAGGGTTTCATTATGCAGCCAAGGCTAGACTCAAACTTGTGTAGATCCACCCATTTTGGCCTGCCAAGTGCTAGGATTACATGAGTGGGCCAGCAAGCCTGGCCCATCATATATTTTAGAAAATATTTAGGGTAATATTTTTATTTTTTATTTTTTAATTTTTGGCAGAACCGGGGTTCAAACTCAAGCCCTTGCACTTGCCAGAGGATAATATTTTAAAGTATGAAACTAACAATATAAATTAATTTTATCACAGGCTCATATATTTTAGTAACTTGATTTTGAACCAGAAGGAACTGACACAGAGAGAAAATACTTTCTTTTATAGGACATTATAAATTTCTAAAAGGTTGCTTGTTTAGCTCTCACATATTTCATTTAAAAAATGGGCAGTTGAGTTCTAGTTATGAGAAGCTTCTATTTTAGTATGGTATCAGACAGTGGCATTTTTGCTCAGATATCAAAGGTGTCTTCAGTGTTGTGGTAACTGAGTTACATTTTCAAGTCATTAAGTACATCTTGCTTTGTGATTATGGTCCATGCATCAGGGATCTCACCTTTATTTTTAAATTTTTTCTCGTATTTTTCTTCTAATGCTAATTTGAAGTGAAAGACAAACCATTTCCAATATGGCTGGGAGGATGAATCTGGGGTGATGCTCCAAGAGGCATAATCCCCTCCTGCCTGCCGGTAGGTCTTGAATGGGATTTTCAGGGTGTCATTCAGAACAAACAGAGTGTCACTTGCCACTGCAGTGGAACAACGGTCAATGGAGAACTCATCTGTTTTATACCAACATCCTCCACTGACAGCCTGAGGACGGTGGAAGAGAACACTGTGGTCTCCTTCATGTGTAGGAATGGTGTTGGTACAAATTGACTTACAGAAGGGACATTGTTTCCAGCAGCCAGAGAATTGTTCAGAGAGAATTTTCTCAATTATAGGAACCATTTCATCTATAGGTGTACTTAAAATTTTTTCTTCTATTTTTGTCATTGCAGCATCCAATGCTTCACTCATGGCTTTGTTGAGAAACTCCATGTCTTTTATCTCATGGTGTTCAATGCTTTGCAAGTCTGTTCGTGGAAACATCAAATTCTCTCCCAGGTGATCACAAAACAAATCCAACCACTCTGATGCAGTGCTGCTTTTATCTTTAGCTTCTGCTATGGACTCATGAGTAGCAGAGAGGATGGCAGTCTTGATGGCATCTAAACTTATTTTTAAAACAGTCTGTATTTTTTCACTGCCATTTTCTGAACAGTAGTTTTTAATATAATTTTCAGTGTAACTCCTGAAGAAGGATTCTGGATTATGAATGTATTGCCAATAATTATCAAAGTTTTCTTCCTCTGCCAGAGAAATGAGGATATGTTTTTCCAGCTGGGCCCTATTTCCATTGAATGCAGGGCAGGTAGCCTGCATGTCCCCAGCAATTTTAGGGGCCATATTTTCCCATACAGTGGTAGATAGAGCAGGTATGAGCTTGCTCCACAGAAAATCTACAAATGATTTGATAGAGGTTTCTCTTTGGCAGGAGAGCTTGAAACTTGTGAAGAAATCTTCTTTTTTACTTTCCAGGGAGATTATAGGATCATTTGATTTCTTGAATGTCCTGTGCATTTCATTAAAACTTTTTGATGCTCTCTCAAATAAACACAAAGATAAGTCAATGTTATATTTGCTTGTAAATGAGTACTTTTTGTTCATAGGTGCAGATGAAACTTCTTCTTCTATTATTCTCAGAATTTCATAAAAGTCATTTACATTGTAATCATGATTTTGCTTCCAAATATTAGTAATAGTTTCATCAAATCTTGAAAAAATGCGGTTAGTAGTCACACAAATTAACTCTTTATCACCTGATTCTAATTGATTTGTGAATAATCCACTCATTTTGACATGCTTATCATAATTGAGTTCAAATTGCTTTCCAGAATTTCTCTTTAGTTTGTTGGCCAAATTTTTCTCCATTTTGAAATGCTCCAAAAGGATGTTTTTAGAATCCATCTCAATATCAGGTTCTGTTGCTGGAGGAAGGTTGGAGGACACATCACAGACCCATTTACTCCAAAGTTGATTGAATTGCTTCTGTAACTCCTCTTCACTCAATTCCTTACCTTTTAGAATTAAAGCCATTTCTTGGCTCCTCTTCAATATTTCATTTTTATAGGTTGTCCTTTTCTCATTCAACATTTCTTCACTTTTCTTAAGAGCAATATATTTATTGGCTTCTTTTTTGGCATCTGATATAAGTTTCTCTTTAAAGATTAGTAACTTATTTTCAACATTTCGTTTCCACTGAGTCAGTATTTTACTCTCTGGGCCTTCATTAAAATATTTTTCAAAATCTTCCTTAATAGTTTCATATTCTTTTGTAATAGGATCTTCAAGTGAGCTTCTTTGGAGTGTCTTCACTTTTCCATTCTGAATCTGATTGTTCAGCTGATTCTGAAAGTGTAGCACATGACTCCTCAGCTTCCAGGACCACTGCTTATACATGGTTTCCAGTTTGCTCATGGCCATGACCTCTCGGGTATTTCTGAAGCTGAAAATAAAGTTCTCACTGACCAGAGCTCTCCACAAATCTTCCACTCGGTATTTCATATCTGAAATCTTCAGGATATTTACCTTAGATTCCTGTTTAGCCACTGAAAGGATTCTACTTTTTAGTTTTTGGACATTGTGACTATAGAGAAGATTAGGAGGAGCCATTGGGGGATTGCCATCCCACAGGTGAGCAAAGTAGTAAACATCAGTATTGATATCAAACTTAGTGACATCACTAAAGCATGATACATTTGAACACTGTTCTTGCTCAGCAGCCATTGCTGCCATCTCATCTAGTTTCTGCTGTAGCTGCCTTCGTCCTTCCATGGTTTTCTCTTTATCTGTAGCTTCCCTCACATTCTGATGGACAAAGAGGCAACTTGGGGAGATTTTCACTTGTTTCATCCTCAGAAAAGCTTGGACAGCTATTTGTAGAATATCTTGCATCTCTGATGGATTCTCTCCAAAAATATTGATCAGGATCAAGTTTCCAAGTCCAAAAACAAAGGTTGTCAACTCATCTCTGCTCTGGGATTTGGTCTTGAATTCTGGGGTCCTAAGTCCTTTTGTGTCGACCACCAACAGAAAATCAATTCCAAGTTCCTCTGTGAAGGTCTCTTCCACCTTCAGGAGCTGCATGTAGGCCCCCTTGGTGCACCTACCTGCACTGACACTGAACTGCAGTCCAAAAAGGGTGTTCAGTAGAGTGGACTTCCCTGAATTCTGTAGGCCAAGAATAGAAAGAACAAATAGTCTCTTGCCTGGAAGCTTCTCAGAGACCTTGTCAAATACTGCTGCTATCCATTTTAGAGGCACATAGGATGCATCCCCATCCATCAGCTCAATGGGCATGCCAGATAGCATCAGATCTGCAGCAATTTGGGGAAGAGAGAGAAAAACAATATCTCTTTTGGAGGAGGTTTCATCTAGTGCCTCATATATTTGCCCAATTTCTCGCAGAAGCTGTTCAATTCCCAAGGTACAGTCACTGATTTCTGTGGAGATAGCTTCCAGTTTATTTTGCCAGAGGTCCAGGGAGTTGCTCTTCTGTGCCTTTTGCTTTTCTGTTTGTGTCTTTGACCACAAAGATCTTTGTTTCTCATGCAGATTTTCCAAGTGTCCTTCAGTAAGACTGTCCAGAAACACACTCAGCCACTGCAAAAAGTAGAGTTTGATATGAGTTTCTGAGTGTTGTTGTAAAAATAGTAAGAAAGATCGCATTAAGTCATTGAGAGGAAAGGCTTTTACCACTTGTTTATCCCTTATTATTTGTTTTGCTGTCTCAATCTGACTTTTGTGTTGCTCAATACTTCTGTTCCTCTTCTGTCTCAGATGATAGAGTTCTCTGTCCTTTTTACACCAAAGATGCCAAAGTTCCCCCTGCAGGGGTAGTAAATTTTCCTTCAGGTGAGATAAATTCATTTCCCTCAGGAGGGCCATTATAATCTCTGCCTTTTCTTTGGCTTCCTTGCACTCTCTCTGGTCTTCATCAACCAGGAATCCTTGTTTGCGAGCAATGTGGGAACAGTCTTCTATGCTGAGAGTATGGTCAGAGAGCTCTAGCAGATGTCGGATTGCAATGGTGATTTCTTCCATTAACTCTGCCTTATTTCTATTCCTTAGGCCAATTTTTATTCTTCTACCAGAATTATTGACTATATTTTTATCTTTGTCAGTAAGCAAACAGATCATAGGTGACTTTGATGACTGCCACAGGTCACAGACAATTTTTCTGTTTTCTCCATTGTCATCAGAGGCTGACATGAGGATCACAATGAGAGAAGAGACCTCCTGCAAAAAAGCAAGCTGCTGCTTGTGTTTCTTTGTATCACCATGAAGATTGGTGAAGGTCACACAGTTGTCAAATCTGTCTTCATGTTCTTCCCCAGGATAGAACCAGTAGAATTCCACTACACCCTCCATCAAAAGACAGTCTTTGCTGCTTCCCTTGCAGTGTCGGTGGAAAAACACATCATGTTTATTTTTACTGAGAAGGCAGTTTATGATCTGAGATTTGGAAGCAGAAAGGCCATTTCCAACTCTAATGAAGGACACAATGGAGGTGGGCACACAACACATCTGCTGGTTATGAAAACGGTACCTTCCTTGTGATTTACTTGAATGCTGCCAACTCCTCTTAATTTGTCTGAGACACCAGAGAGAGAATTCAATTTGCGAAGTACAAGGGTTAGGTACCAAAAGTGGTAGGGCAAATTGGCAAATAGAAAGTTTTCCCAAAATATATTGTCTGGCAAAGTCATCTGCACAATGAAAAATTGCCATCTGAATATCCATTGGGTGAATATGAGGCCTAGGGTTAGTGGTAACAGGACTATTACCATCACCAAAAGAGTCTTCATATGGATCAGAATCTTCATTTTCCTCATCAGAGGCACTTGTGTAAAGCTGATGTTCTAGCTGTTCTTGTTCTCTGAAGACCAGATACCTGAACCCATAATCAAGCATCTGTAGCTTCTGTAGGAAATAGAATGGAAGCTCCCGCTCTGATCTGGGCTGGATTCTGTAGACAGAAGTCTTGTAGATCAGATGAAAATTAACTTTGCCCATCTTTTTTGGGAAGTAATGTTTTAGGTCTAAACGTTGGAGTAAATCTTGGAAACCTCTATTTTCTATCATGTCCTTTTTAGCATTGTCTTTATTATGTAGTTTCCTCTTCACTGCTTCTTCATGACTCTGCCTTTTTTCTAAAAACAGATACTGTAGATCTTGAAGTTTGTCATCATTTTCATTTATCATCTCCACTGGTGACTCCTGTAACTTGGGGTGAGTATTTGAGTGTGACAGACCCATCAACTTTTCCAGGGCTGTTTCTTCCCATGGATACTGCACCTGGGATTTCAGAATCTGGAAGTCTTTCTCTTGTAAGTCTTGTAAGGTCTGTGTACAAGTCACTCCCAGTTGTTCCTTCAATTTGGGCAACCAAAAGCCAGTTTCCAGTCCCATATTTTTCATAGTCTCTTGGAGATCTTGCTGCATTTTCTGTTCAAGGAGCTGTGTGTCAGTGTTGTCTGCAGTGGCCATGGCTGTGTGGAAAACAGACACCCAGTTACCTTTATGTTTTCTGACAGGAAATCTCAGTCAGACCTTTATATCTTATCACTTAGATTTTCCAAATTTTTGTTAAGGTTTTTCTATGTGTGTTTATGATATTTATGTAGAAGACATTGTTGATGTTTCAAACATGGGTTGGTTTATGATACTGGATGAGTTTCAACTTAGTATCCTCATTTTTTGAACTTGGTCTTAGAATCAATTACATGAAAATCATTAAATTATGGGATACAATTTGAAAATGTGTATGAGTTTCACAGCTTTTTAGCTTTGATTTTTTGTTTTTTGTAACAGGGATCAAACTCAGGACCTTGTACTTGCCAGGCAGACATGCCACTGAGCTATATCCCTGGCCCAAGTTTCACAGCTTTTTAAAACAACATGACAACATTGTTCAATTACATTTCCTCTTAGTTTCTGCTGTATCAGAAAACTGTATCAACTGATTTCATTTCTAGCTCTCTGTTTCTCTTTTTCGTTGTACTTGTTTACTGTACATATTATTACATTCATCATTGTGAATTGTTCCATGTATAGAACTCATATTATTTTACTTTACTTCCTGTTCCACCCCTTACTTCTCTTGAACTTTTTTTTAAAGGTTTATCTGCCCCTACCATTTTTCCTTTAGTTTTTTCTCTCACAAAATTTTATTAGATTATTATAATAAGCATCACATCTGCATCTGGGTTGAGTGTTTATTTCCTGTAAAACTCACATTGCAAATCAAGTGTCATATGACAGTTTTGAGGGATTCAGCATTTCAGAGGTGATTAACAATGAAGAATGCTCTAATTATTGGGATTAATGCTATTATGAAAGTGTTAATTCAGTCCCCTTTTGCCTCTTTACACATCTGGCCTCTGTATGTGGAGATGTAGCAAGAGATCTCTAGTAGAATGCCTGTACTTCCCAGTCTCCAGAGCAGTTAGCCAATAAATGTAAGATCACTGTAAATCACACATTTTTAATATTCTATTATAGCAATACAAAATGGATTGGGACAAAAATGGAAACAAAAACAAGATATTACTATAGCAATAAATCAAAACTATGGAAGCAGGATTGTAATGAGATGATAGATTGATGCTGAAAGAAATTGGAAAATAAATGTAGTAAGAATGTAAAGTTCTACAAATAGAGCATGAATAGCAAGTCTTATGAAGGCTGAGATGAAGAGAAGAACTATAGTTAAAGTCTGAATATATCTAGATATATTTTCTATACTATAACTTGGTCATGGTAAGAATATTGTTAAAATATAATGATGGTAAAAGAATTCTGTGAAGTCTCAGAAATGAATGAGTTGTTGGAAGCCAAGTTTATCTTTCTTACAAAGAAGCAATGAACTTAAATGAATAGTATCTTCCCTGAGGGGTATATAAAAGGAAGAATTTAAGCATGATAAACTAGTGTATTTAACAGAAGAAATCTCAAAGTTGGAAAGGACTTAGTGAACTGCATGCTTTCTCTCAACTGTATAAACATAATAAAATGAAAAAAATAATTTAAAAATGAAATTTATAAATACAGAATCAGAATTTAATGATTTGGAACTATACTATTCTGATTATATGGTATATATGTGAAAAAAGTTAGTGTTGGAAAGATAGGCAAGCATGTGGCCAAAGGAGCATTTGATAAAGACATTAGTATGGCTGGCAGGAAGCCAAATGTTATTAATTAAGATAGTGGGAAAATAACCCAAAGGCATTTCAGAAAAGTTTCAGGCTTCCACTTCCATTTGGAACCAGAATGGTGGGTTCTGCGGGGGGGGGGGGGGCTCAGAAGTTGCCAGAGAGCAATTCAGCAGTTCAAAGAACTCTAGAATTTTCTCAGCTACCTAAGATCTCATATTCTGTTGCAGAATCTCCCATATCCTGATTCTGTCATCTGTGTCTCAAGTTGTCCCTGTGTTTGGTGCTGATCACTGTGGAAAGCAAGTCATAAACTTTTTTCCTATCCACAAAGTGCTAATTCTCCATACACACACATATTTTGATGTAGAGCTTCTTCCTCCTAGATTTGTAAGAATGCTGCAGAGAAGGCCACAGGGACAGCTACCATAGAGAGGGTCTCCATTTTTAAAAATAAATTCTTAGGCAGATTACCCTCACAGTTCCCTTACTAATGACACCACTGTATAATGCCAGCATGGGAGCTTCAGGGAGGAGACTACAGCTGGTAGGAGTGGCTATGGGGCCTGACCCCAGCAAAACCATAGGAGCAGGGCTTCTCGAGTCTTGGAGATGCTAAGCTTAACCCAGTATGTAGAGGATTTGGGACACTGATTTGTCAGAGATCTAGACAGGATTTAGTGTTGATTAAATAATGCTGTCCAACAGGACTTTGCCTCCTTTCAAATGGAAAAATCTTCACAATTGCATTTTGTAACTAAATTAACACATTTGATTTTACTAACTCACAGATGAAAACTTTGCCACAGGATATATTGGACCTTACACTTCCATTTCTGGTTGGGACCAAAATGAAATTTGGTGTTTTGAATTGATTCTGGAATAAATTGTGTTTTGGAGCAATTAGATTAGAATGAGTGTATTTTGTATGTGAGATAGAACAGGAGTTTTTTTTTTTCTTAATCATTTTGGGGATCATGTTTTACTTTAAATGTTTTTCTTCTCTAGATCTCATGTTGGAATTCAAATGACATTTTAATAGCTTTAAAATGTAGGTCCTTTAAAAAATTAAGAAATTGAAAAGGCAGGACCTTTGAGAGGTGATTAATTCATGAAGATTATGCCCTTACTATATGATTAACCCCATCATAAAAGAGGGAAATTAGTCCATTTTGCATTTCTCTCATTTATGTGATAACTTAGTGAGAAAGCCCTTCTCTGGCACCAGAGTAGTATTTTGGTCTTCCCAGCTTCCAGTTGTATGAGCTAAAAGTTTCTGTTTCTTTAAATTACCTGTTCTTGAATATCCTGTTATAGCCATCCATAATAGGTGAAAACAGCATCTTACATTTATTTTTGTCTTGTTGTTTCTATCTTTCATAGTGTCATTAAAATTTGAATCTAGAAATTAATATGAATGAGTCAAGGATGCATGTTGCAAATTTTAATGTAACATCTAAAAGCAATAGTAAAATAATATAATTTCTAATCTAACACAGGTAAATAAAAGGTTGAATATCTGACTATGCTGCTATCAAGCTACTGTAGTCTGTGTTATTCTCTAACAAAATACCCAAGAATGAGTGATCTATAAATAATAGAACACCAATTTTCATATTTATGGAGGCTGAGGATACACAAGCAAGGCTTAAAAAGTTCAGTGCTTTGTGAGTACTGTACTTGGTCTCTACTTGCTGCTTTCTCACATGGTAGAAGGCACAAACCTTCCATTATTTCAAACAGAAAAAAGTGTCTAACTTGTTCCATATCAACTTTTTTTTTCATTTATGTGTTTGGCACAGGGTCTCACTACGCAGCTTGGACTTATGGTGATCCTCCTGTTTTCAGCCTCCCCAGCACTGGGATTACAGGTGTGTGTCACCACACCTGGACTCAGACCGGCATGGCATGTGGGACAGGGGATTGAACCCTGGTCCCTGCACTTGCCAAAGCAGGCACTGAGCTGTCTTGCTGACCCTTCCATGTTGGTTTTTTGTAAAGCACTGGTGCATTTCATCAAAGAGGTACTCACATTACTGAATTCCTTTCCAACAGGCTCCAGCTATTCATATCACAGCAAATGAATATTGGGAGATATTTGCAGAAATTTATCAATATTTGTAAGGTACAGTGGAATCAGTAGTCAGTGAGGTTATAGCATTAAACATGAGTTAAAAAGAAGAATGATCAGGAAATACTTTTCTACAGTGACACCTTAAAAATTATAGAGAAACAAATCCCCCCCAAAAGGGAAAGAATAAAAATTAAGCTAGAAAGCAAAAGTGGAACACAAAATGTAAAAAAAATCAGTGATACCAAAATCTATTTCTTTGAAAATATTTTCTAAAAAGAAGATAACACAGGCTAAGAAAAAAAAGAAGGCCGAATTCTAATATCAGAATAGTGATGAGACCACTACTGCTAAATCTAGACATTAAAATGGTAAGAAAGGAGGACTAGTCTTCCAGGATGAGGTGCTTGGAACTCTTGGTAACTAGCTTTGCCAGAGGAATCCAGTGCCAGTCCTATCAGGCTATATGAAGGAAAGGACCTGAATTGGAACTGGGTAGAGGAACAGAGAGTAAATCCACTCTAACAATGGGAAACACTTTGCATACAAACTCAAAATTTCTGATCTGTTTTAATATATAACCATAGTTCTTCCTTCTGTGGCCTAAAGGAGAAAACCATTAGTTACCAAAGTTTGTTAATCTCTAAATTCTGTACTGAAGCTAGGATGTCATATCTGTCTTAACTACTTGTCCTCCTTGGGGTAATAATTTTGGAAAGCACAGGATTAGTAACCTCACAAAAGCCATACACTGAAATTGGAGGACAATGCCAAGTGAAAACCAACATTCTACTCTCAATTAATTGAGAAGGCAGGATGATCTCAGGACAGACACAAGCTAGGAATCTGATACACAGAAGATATTCCTGAAGAACAGATTCTTCCTACTGTGGCTCTAATAGTGTGATATAGCTACCTACTATCCAAGTTTCTCAAGAATTATCACAGAAATAAAAATAAAGAGTACTTTCTGACATGGAAAATGATAATGCAAAGGACCTAAATGCAATCTAAAGCCCCCAGTCCAACCAGAACAAATCCAGGAAATATCAGAATATAAAATTGGAAGTCACACACCTGAATCTCTGAAAAGATTGCAACTGAAGTAAAGAAAGAACTACAGGGCTGGCTAGATAGCTCAGCAGACTGCAGCACCTGCTTAGACAGAGCACAGTGGCTGGTGTTCAATCCTTAGCATGCTGTGCTGGTCCTGCTCCCAGGGCATGCAGAGACGGTGACTGAGACTGAGCATGGTGGTATGCACCTGTGATCCCAGAACTTGGGAGGCTGAAAACAGCAGAATTACTATGAGTCTGATCTGTGTAGTGAGACCTTGTAGACCCTGTACCAAATATATAAAAAAAGAAAGTCCAAATGTGTAGAGAGAAAATCATATCAGAAAGAATCTGTCATGTAGAAAGGAAGTAATAACTATAACAAATGAACTGTTGAGTGTATCTAAAGAAGATACTGACTGAAAATACAGAGAAGCATAGAAAAATGATGGAGACCAATATACAATAGAGGAAAGAAATAGAATGCATAAAGCAGTGACGCACTCCTCTGGTGCTGCCTGCACCCTGCACCCTGAGCAGCCAGAAACTGGAGGTTGAGCCAGGCATGGACTCCAGTGGCAGTGGTGGTGGCAGCAGCAGCGGCAGTGGCTCCAGAGGAAGAGAATGAAAAAGGAAAAGCAATCCTTTCTGCAGCTGATGGTATAATTGCCTTTTGATGTTAGTGTTTCTGGAAGAACCTTGACTGCTCAGGGACTTTCAAACCCTGCTGTTCCTAATCTTCAATCCTCTTCTGATCACTTTAGAACTAGGATTGCCAGGCTGTGCTGTTAATAGGTGACCAAAGACAGCCAAAACAGTCATAATCGAAGAATTCATGTAAAAGTATGATCCTGGAAGTCACATGATCAAAAGTCTGAACTTTTTTTCTGCAAACACCACTCTGGTGATTCAGGTACTAGCTTTATGGTACTGCTCATTAAAGCCAAGTTTGTGATGCACCATGGAAGGCTCGCAGCACAACTTTGTTCATGTGATATGTTTACTAAATCTCATCTGAACTTCCATAGCCATAAAATATTCCTGACTTTTTCCCCATCACTTCTGTTATTTGCTGCAGCAGACTCTCTTATACTTCAAGTGTGATGTATAATTACAAATTGTGGAGAAACACAAAGTGTACAGAAGGCTCCACAATTCTCAATACTGTTTAAAATAGAAGCTTGTGAACATAAAAAATACCAGAGTGAAAGTAATACCATTTATTTGCCTGTACTTGAATTTGAATTTTATCCTCAGGATATTTTTGTTTGTTCAGCCTTAAAACTAGAGATTTTGGAATCATTTTCCAGAGATCTTTCTTGAATCCAAGTCTGTCTGTCTATTTACCATCTCTCATCTATGTCTCTCTGTCTGTCTGTCTGTCTGTCTGTCTGTGTCTGTCTGTCTCTATCCTTCTATTTATCATCAGTTCTGTATCTGTATATCCACTATTTATGTCTTACATACTGTTTTCTAGGTGCTCCCTAAGACTTCTATGTAATCCACTCCTCCATGATTTCACTCCAGGGTGTTACCATGGAAGAATCTTGAACTTTCTTCATTCAATTTGAATTCTCTTCCATTCTAGCTCTCACACTTCTTTACCACCTCAATTTCCTACACTGTTACTTTCATTTTGTTTCCTGACTTCCAGAAAGTCAGGGGCTCTGGAGTATCTCTCATGAGCAAGTGTAACAAAGTATAAAACCTTAGACTCTTCTCAGGTAAGGTATTTAAGCCTACCATATCATATGACATCATATTGGAGTGACAGAAACCTTTCAAGTTTGCATTTCTTTTGTTAGTTTATACAGTGGCTTTATTTTTTTTCTATTGACTCCAAATTGTGCAAAGCTTTATTGTAACCAGGTAGAAATTCTAGATGTCAATTCAACATTCAAGCATATGCAGATCTATCATATTTTTATTAGGCATAAACATTTTATCAAAAAGAGTTACATCATAAATTATAAATAGGGGATTATTTAAAGGAATCAAAAGCCAAACTACATAGGAAAACTTAAAGAATCAACAACTTGGGTGTCCTCTTTTTGAAAAGGTTTTGCACCTCAAAAGAAATCACCAAAATCTGGATGTGGTGGTGCATGCCTATCATCCCAGCTGCTGGGGAGACTGAAAACAGAAGAATCACTACGAGTCTGATCTTCATAGTGAGATCCTGTAGACCCTGTACTAAATACAAAAAAAAGAATAACTATTCTTTCAGGAACCAACAATATAATGCTAAATGATTTAAGATGCTCTTAGCAAAATAATAATGATAACAACAACAAAAGCATTTACACAATACTAAGCTATTGTAGGCAGCTGAATTAGATACATATATTATAGGCAGTCAGACAGGGCCAGGCACTCAAGGAGACAATATATAAGACATGGTGACTTTACAGCTTTGGAAGAGAAAGACACTCCCCCACAGGGGGCCAGACCTCCAGACAAAACAGTAAAGAAATGTAGCTGCATGCTTCCCTAGGAATGGGCACCAGGTATTGATATTATAAATAGGTATCAATCACTTTGAAAGAGTTTAAATGAGTTGGTAACCCAACCTCCAACGGGAAGAGACTCTGTCTTGTTTTCTCCCCCTCTTGCTACATGTGACTCTTCCTCATTTGATTCTGATTTAATCAATGTTACCTGAGCAATGGTGCTTAGAATCTCATTGGCTGACCAGTTTTGTCCCACCTCATGCCCACCTAAGCAAGTTCCCATATTCTCCACTACCTAAGACTCATCTCACCACCTGGTTTTCCTCTCTGAAAGTCCCTGGGAGAGACAGCTTCCTGGGGACAACCCACTCCGAGCTCCCCTTCTCTCTCTCTTTTGGATAGAAGCTTTCTTGCACTCAATATATTCTGCCCATAAGCTCTGTTCATTCCTAAAATTCAC
Source organism: Octodon degus (assembly GCF_000260255.1). Classification (NCBI taxonomy): domain Eukaryota; kingdom Metazoa; phylum Chordata; class Mammalia; order Rodentia; family Octodontidae; genus Octodon; species Octodon degus. The sequence continues at coordinate 20,663 of NW_004525240.1, forward strand.
TCTTTAGTTTTAGAGAACACTTTGTCCCAGGTACCTTTCAGGTTGGGATTTTCATTTTTCCCGCTATATCATTTGTAGGTCATGCACCAACATCATATGGTCCCTATGTCACTATTACCTCCTTAAGTTTAATTGCAGATAGTATTTATTTTTTCCACAACAACATCATGTGTCTGGTAATTTAGGCTTTATGAGTAGATACGATCTGATTTACCACCTAAAATGTTCCAATAAATGGAGTGAATTAAATAAAAAAAAGAATGCATTAAGCAGATTCAAAAGACATGAAGGAAATTAAAAACTCCATTGAAATCTGGCAGAACCATTTGAATGAAACTGAAGATAGACTTTAGACTTGAAGATATTTTTAGAGCTAGTGAGGAGGAAGGGAAAGATCTCTTGAAAGTTACAAGGAACTGGGAAATAAAAATTCAAAAGCTACAAGATGACACAAGGATGAACAACATTAGACTAAAAAGTATCAATGAAAAAAAGTCAATGCAAATGACCTAAAAAGACTATTTGTAAAGAGCAGAAAACTTCCCAAACATAGGGAAAAAATGTGTCATACAGTTAAATAAGGCATATAGAACTCCAAATAGCATAAACCAGAAATAAATGCACACCAAGACATAAAACTAAAGATCTCAGAAATTCAGCACAAGAACAACATACTAAAAGCTATTAGAGGAAAGAAACATCACATTTAAAGGAAAGCCCATCAGTATCACAGCAGATTTCTCAACATAAACCATCAAGTCAAGAAGAGCTTGGAGTGAAGTATTTCAAATCCTATAAGAAAAAAAAAATTCCAACCCTGGTTGATATGCCCTATGATCTCTTTCAAATTTAATGGAGAAGTAAAATACTTCCACAAGCAGCTACTAAAGAAATTCATGGAGTAGGAATTTCTGCCGACTCCGGGAACCCCCAGACCCATTCCTAGCCCAGGTCTGGTGAGTGTGTGGAGAGCTTCCTGCTACCCTGCGACGGCAGGACCAGTCCCAGCCCAGGTGCAGCGTGGGCCGGACCCTCTCCCGCCCCCTCGGGCCACCCCCTAC